>NW_007253846.1:247295-295572 GCF_000164805.1 Carlito syrichta | reverse complement strand
AAAAAAAAAAATGATCAAAGAGGGCTTGTTCTGTGGAAATATTGGTTGATTAGGCTCTTATACCTGAGTATTTTCTGGGTGATGGAAATTGTATGTATGTTTACTGGGCTGGTGGTTACTCTGATATGTATATTTATCACAACTCATCAAAATGCACTCTAGTATTTCTATAAATGTATTATATGCAAACCTTTCCTCAAAAAGAAAAAAGAATGATTCTTCTTAGTTGAATTCACACTGTGTGCACAGTTTAGCACTTTCTTATGGTTTCATACCATGCCATTTATTTTAAGAGTTATTAAAACACTCAGCTGTTCTGTGGTTTACACTTTCCAAATGTCACTAAAAGAAAGTCACCAACAAACATGCTAGACCAAAAATCTACAACTTCCAAATTCCCTGTTTAATCCTTTAAGGTAAAATTAAATTGTAAGTGTACCTGGAAAAATCTCTTACTAAAATTACCTGACCCAAAATAGTCTCTTTTGAAAACTAGGCACATTTTATCTGAACACAACATAAATTTGCAGAGATGCACCTCTGTATTCATCTTTCTATTAAGAAGCTGAATTCTCAGGCCACTTGTCATAAGGGAAGGCTATGGTATCTGCTGGGCAAATATTGCATATAAATTGAGTCTCCTTAGAAAATTTCAATTATTTATACAAACTTTTTATTTAACACAATGTCTACTATAAATTATCACATTCTCTTTACAGTATATGCATTTTTTGATTCTTGAATTTTTGAAAATTTACAAATGAGGGTTTGCCATTATAAATTTGTTAGCATTCACAGCTATGTTAATTCATGTTTTCAGTTGTGTAAGCAGCACAAATCAATCTGGTTTAAGCAAAAAATGGAATATATTGACTCACCTGAATGAAAAGCATACAGTATAGCTTCAGACATTGATTATAACAGCTGCTTAAATATTATCATCAAAGCTAGTTCTCCATCTTCAACTCTCAGTTCTGCTCTTTTTTATGTTAGTTTTATCTCCAAGCCAGTACTCTACCCAATGGTGGCTTCCAGAAGCTTAATGCCTGTAGCTTTGTAGTTCATGTAAAAACTAATAACAGTTTCTCTTTCATAATAGTTTCAGCAAAATTACCTGAAATGGCTGCTATCTGAAATCTAACGTGGATAAATCTATGTATAAATTATTGTGAACAAGGGATACATTCTATTTTTAGCCAAGGGAGAATTCCTGTGCTCATCCTTGGAATTGCAGTATGGTCAATATGTCACAACCACATGAACTGAGAGTTAGATAGCTGTGAATTTCAAAGGATAAATCAATATCCTTTTTAAAAAGATTGGGGATTGGATGCTAGTCAATTCACAAACATAACAAACAAAACAAAGCCAACTAATGAAATATATCCTCTGCAGTAATTAAAAAGATGCTCAAATAAATCTTTTGCACAGAGCTGTTGTTTAAGAAATATTTGTTCATTGAATGACAGTGCTTTCATGCTTACTTTTTCTGTATAAAGTCATGTTGTTCTTAAAAATGTAAAGTCTTACTTCAAGATAACCCAACCTTCCTAAACTTTAGAGAGTTCTTTTGGTATAAATTTCTGTCTAAGGAAGAACTATAAAGACTCCTCTCCTAATGTGTCTTCTAATTCCATATTTGTCTCCTACTGATACATTTTCTATTGTATGTTTAGTAAGTTAGTGTCAATGCTATTTCAAGGAGGCTTTCTTCATCCCTGTAAGGATTTGGAAGTCAGGGCTGAGATAAAACCACAGAAGGAGCTCCCATGTGCACAAAAGATCACTGACTTAAGATTTACCAGTACAGCCAGCATGAACTCTAGGTTATTTCACCCAGGAATGAAAAAAACAGATTACTGTATATTGAATCAAGAACACTGTCTATCTAAGTACCGGTCATTATCAAAAGTAAAGCTTTGCATGACTGCTGACCAGAATTAGTAGTATAACGGGACCTAGGATTTTTTCTCTATAAAGCTAGTCTAATTAGCTATTATTTGGCTTCATTATCAAACAATTTCTATTGATCAGGCAAATATGTTTAAAACCAATAGTAAAGAATATTGGGACTTTGAAATTAGAATTGTGACAAGCCAAATTATTCTTACCCAATGAAGCATCTTTTGCCTCAACACTGGGTTTTTTAGTACCTTACCTTCAAGTGTAGACCCTGATTGACTTAAACCTATCATCACAGCAAACGGTACAACAACCCATTAAGATATCAGGGAACTTGGGATTTTTTAAACAACAAGCTGTTAGATTTTTCTGGTCTTTCAGGTTTTATACCTGTAACATGAGACTAAAATTCTGTCCTGCACTTTTTTGAGGTTCAAATGACACAACTTACATTAAAAGGCTTCATAATATTTAAAGCATTATTGAAAATCCACTTAACATAATATTGAGGAGAGTAAAATAGCAATACAAATGTTCTAAGAGCACCCTAGGCCACTTGGATTTGTCTGACCAGTTATCATACTTGGTTTATATGCCGTGAAGGTAAATTTAGGCCAAGTCTCCATTGACAAGACAAAGCAGAAAATCAGGTCAGTTCCCTAGATAATTCTGATAACAAATTCACCTGCTTAGGGAATGACCTAATTACTCTCAATTCACTTGTGAGTTGCCTCCAATGGGTGCATCTCTTGGTGACTGGAGATCCTGGGTATCACCATGTCATTTCCAAAGAGGAAAATGCGAATGCAAATGCACAATCCTTTCTCTTCTCTTGAGCTTTACTCTCTTGAGATTTCCAGACTCATGATGGTCTATTAATAATCCCACACTACCTTATTACATGAATAGAAGCATAAAGAAAAAATGAAAATGAATTAACACTTTTCAAAATTTTTTAGTATTGAATTTTGCCTGGACACAACGTATATAAAAGTGTGACCTAGGACCACTGACATAGAATTCACCAGAGGTGATTTTTAAAATTCCCCAATTAGGCCTCCATACCCAAAGATAGCTTTTCTGTTGGTCTGACACAGGCCATGAAACTGGAATTTTAATAAGCTTCCAGGGTGACTTTTAGGTACATGAAAGTTTGAGAAACATTGATAAAAGTCAGGTTTTATGCTTTTCCTTTTTTTTTTTTTTTGAGTCAGAGTCTCACTCTGTTGCCCAGGCTGGAGTGCAGTGGCATGCTCACTGCCACCCCAGCATCAACCTGCTGGGCTCTGGCAATCCTTCTACCTCCGCCTTTCAAGCAGCCAAAACTACAGGCACGTGCTACCATGCCCAGCTAAATTTTTGATTTATTATAGAGATGAGGTCTCACAATGTTGCCCAGGCTGGTCTCGAACCTGCAGGCTCAGGCAATCCTTTCTCTTCAGCCTCCCAAAGTGCTAGGATTACAGGCTTGAGCCACCACACCTGGCCCTGCATTCTTTTCTAGCTAACTATTTTTTTTCAAAGATGTGGGTTACAATTCAGGAATTGGTACTTGAGTGGTCACTGTACAGATAAAGTTTAGGCCTCCCATTGGTCCTCACTTTGCCTGGTTTGGGACCAGGTAACCCTATTAGTGTTATATACCACCTCCTCCTTCCCTCCCAGGCAATAACCTGCTACTGCCAATCTTTTTCATGTAATATTATAATAAATGTTCACGGTCGACTTATGAGTGAGAACATGTGATACTCAGTTCTTTGTTTCTGTGATAGACCACGGAGTATGATGGACTCTAAATCCATCCAAGTAGCTACAAAGTCCATAACTGTGTCTCTCTTTACAGCTGCATTATACTCCTTCATGTACAGGAGCCCTCTCTTTTTCTTTATCCAGTCCACTTTCAATGGGCTGCATGGTTGGTTCCATGTTTTTGTTATTGTGAACAGTGCCGCAATAAACATGCGTGCAGAGGTACCGTTTTTATAAAATGATTTGAGTTCTTCTGAGAAGAGGGATTGTGGGGTCATATGGAAGAGGGGTTGTGGGGTCATATGGAAGGTTGATTTTTAAATCTTTTAGAAAGCACCACACTGTTTTCCACAGACATTTTACTAGTTTACATTCCCACCAACAGTTAGAAGCATTCCTTTTCCTCCATGCCCTTTCCAGCATCTGTTGCCTTTTGAGTTATTAATAATGGCCATTCTGACTAGAGTTACCTGGTATCTCAGTGTGGTTTTGATTTGCATTTCTTTGATGATATAGTGGCTGAGCAATTTTTCATATGTGTTGACTGCTCATATGTCTTCTTTTGAGAAGTGTCTATTCATATCTTTTGCCACCTTTTAAAATTTCATCTATTAAGATTGGCTACTTCTTTTTTTAATTTTATTTTTACTTTAAAGTTCTGGGATACAATTCAGTTAGGTATACAAATGGTCATTGTGTAGGTAAAATTTGGGCCTCACTTTGGTCCCCACTTCACCTGATTTGAGATCAGGTACACTTATTGACAAGGTGTGTCCCACCTCCCTCCCCTGGCAATTTCCCACTACTGCCAGTCCCTTTCTTACAGTATTATGATAATTGTTCAGGGATCACTTATGAGTGAGAGCATCTGGTACTCAGCTCTTTGTTCCTGTGATAGATCACTCAGTATTATAGACTCCAAGTTCATCCAAGTTGCTACAATATTCATAATTTTGTCCTTCATGGCTGTGCAGCATTCCATCATGTACATATACAACATCTCTAAAAATCGAATCCACTTTCAAAGGGCAGCACAGTTGGTTCCATGTTTTTCCTTTTGTGAATAATGCTGCAGTAAGCATCAGTTTCCAGGTATCTTTTACATGGAGTGATTTGAGTTCCTCTGGGTATGTTCCCAGAAGAAGGATTGTGGGGTCATATGGAAGGTTCATTTTTAGATCTTTTAGGAATCGCCAAACTGTTTTCCACAGATGTTTTACTAGCTTACACTCCCACCAACAGTGTAGAAGCATATCTTTTTCTCCACACTCTCTCCAATATCTGTTATTTTTTGAGTTATTAATGATGTCCATCCAGAGTAGAATTAGTGGTATCTCAGTGTGATTTTGATTTGCATTTCTTTGATGATTAGTGAGGCTGAGCATTTTTTCACGTGTCTGTTGGCTGCTTCTATGCCTTTTGAGAAGTGTCTGTTCATATCTTTTGCCCACTTTTTAATAGGGTCATTTGTTTTTTCCTTTATAGTCAATTATAAATCTGATTATGGCATAGACTTCTTTCTTTTTTTTTGGTTAAAAATAGGTTTTGGGAGAGTTCAGGTAGTTTCCCACTAAAAATGAATTTTCTTTTTTTTTTTTTCTTTTGAGTTGGAGTCTCACTCTGTCACCTAGACTGGAGTGCAGTGGCCGCTCCCGGCCACTGCAGCCTCGACCTGCTGGGCTCGGTGATCCTTCCACCTCAGCCTTCCAAGTAGCTGGAATTACAGGCATGCACTACCACACCCAGCTGATTTATTATTACTATTATTATTGTAGAGATGAGGTCTCGCTGCCCCAGCGAGTCTCAAACCCGCGGGCTCAGGCAATTCACTCACCTCAGCCTCCCAAAGGCGCGGGATTACAGGCTGAGCCACTGAGCCCAGTTATGAATTTTCAAATAAGCAAGAAGGGCTCTACTGTCGCAACCAAGGATAAATATAAACAAGCACCATAAGTTATATGTTAAATTGATGTTTTCTATAGAAGAACTAGCATAATACATTATTGTGCAAGGAATGTTGTGCAATTGAGCATATTTAGTGATAATATACTCCTTGCTATTTGAAAACAACAAGCATCATCACATTAGTTCTGTTTTTAAAATAGAAGATCCCAGTTACTTAGTCTGTGAGGTTACACATCCAAAATTTTTGCAGGAATTTTTAGCACAGGCATATTGTACATGCATGGCACCAGGTTATTTTGGCACAATTACATCAGATTAAAGATCCACTGAGACATCCTGTAAACCTAGATAAAATAGCTCCCAATATCTGCAACTGTCAATGACGGAGCTCCAAATGCTTACAGTCTGCAAAGAAGCAGTAACTTATATAACAGTCTACCTACAGCTAGGTTTTTGGCAAAGCACTTCAGAAACCGTAGAATGTACCCAAACATTGCAGTCTAGCTGTGTAGAGGTAAGAAAGAAACATAAAACAAAACAGGAATATAATCACCTAAGTCAAAAACATCAATCTTCCACATATATTCATTCTAAGGGAAAGGACAGAGCAAAAGAAGGAAAGAGAAAAGAAATTTAAAATATCTCCAGAGGCAAACATAATAGTATTTTCTAGTATACAGGCAAGCATATGAAAGTAATTTTTTCCTATATATATATGAACAATTATAATTTGGACTAGCAAAATACTATAGCTCATTTAAAATATGCATTTTTTTCAACATCAAAGTTTTAGTATCTGAGTCAAGTCTTTTGAATCTTATAAAAAAAAATCAAGCCGGGCTCGGTGGCTCAGCCTGTAATCCCACGCCTTTGGGAGGCTGAGGTGAGTGGATTGCCTGAGCCCGCAGGTTCGAGACCTGCCTGGGCAACTTGGCAAGACCTTATCTCTACAATAAACCAAAATAAGCCGGGTGTGGTAGTGCGTGCCTATAGTTCCAGCTACTTGGAAGGCTGAGGTGGAAGGATCGCCGGAGCCCAGCAGGTCGAGGCTGCGGTGACTGGGAGCGGCCACTGCACTCCAGTCAGGGTGACAGAGTGAGACTCCAACACACACACAAAAAAAATTCAAGTACTGTATAACAGAGATGATCTCTAGATGAGTGAGAATTGGTCTCATAATAAGAAGCAATAGTTTCACACTATTTCCTCAGAGATCCCAGGGCAAGCATAATTAAACCCCAACTGCTGATGGTATTAATGTATTTTCTGATTACTGTCAAGCATTTTTTCTTTGAGAGTGAGCCCAGCTCTGGAGCGATAAGTGGAAGGGAAAGAACAGAACAGGCTTCACTTTGGAATAGAATTAGTTTAAATGTATTAGATGTGGCAAACACACTCAATCTGAGCATTCACGAGTTCTGACAATTAAGTTTATGATCTCACCCTAGAAAAAGTTCTGCATTCCTTTTTGCTGACTATCACTATGGTTATCTTAGTACTCATACTAAGTACTCCCCTTGAGAAGCTATGCATCAATGCTAGTGCCTAGTCCACCTGTCAAAATAATTTTGGAACTCTTTTTTCTGGAATGGTCATCAGAACTGTCCTCATATTACCCTTGATGTCTTAAATGTCATCAAAATGTCTTCCTTTGAATATGTCTTTTATCTTCAGGATAAAAAAGCCATTGGGGTCCAGATCAGGTAGGTAGGGTGGGTGTTTCAATACAGCTATATACAGTTTCAAAACAGTTATATTTTACTGGCTAAAAACTCCCTCACAGACGTGCTGTTTGAGCTGGTGCTGATGCCAGAGCTACTTCAGGACCATTTTGGCACACACCTTTCTCATACCAAGATTTTCCTGTTTCTCTATAGACATTTATTTGGTCTGCTATGCTTTCCACAGTCAGCCTATGATTTTGACGCACAATTTGAAGAATTTTTGCAATGTTTTTGTCAATTCTGCTCATAACTGGCCATCCTAACCACTCTTCATCAGTGACATTTTCTCTCCCCTCAGAAAAACGTTTTAATTCATTTGTACACTGTTGATTTCTTCATGGCATTATCCCCATAAACTTATACTAACATGTCCCTGATTTCACTTCCACTCTTGCCAAGTTTAACAGGAAATTTAATGTTTGTTCGTTGCTCTAATTCAAACTCTGACATTCTCATGATGACTGCACTGATGGTCATTCCAGAAAAAGAGTTCCAAAATTGCTTTGACAGGTGGACTGGCTGCTGGCATCAGTGCATAGCATTCCAAGGGAAGTACTTCAAAGGCGATCATAGTGATATTCAGCAATGACGTATGTAGCATTTTTTTCTAGGATGAGTTTGCAAACTTGTCAGATCTCATACTCCATGTTAGGATCTTTATTAAGAAGACAACAGGGTGAGAGACACTATTCCTGTTTTCAAGATATTACAATCTGGAGATAAAATTCTCCTTGCTGTGTTCTACCTTAGGATGGTTGAGATTTAATGACTTTTCCTTTTTGATAATCTTCTGTGTGCCGAGGCTGTGTTTTTCTCACCTTAAAAGCTACCCTCTTCATACATTTTTTTTTATATATGCAATTTGTTTTTTAAAAAAAGTTATCTCACTGTTTGTAATGTTTAACCTTCTCTTATAGTTCGACTGTTGCTTGCATCATTTCTTTTTTGTTGTTTTGTTTTTAAGATGTGAGGTGTAATTCAGGGTTACATGCATAAGTGGTCATCGTATGGGTAAAGTTAGGGCCTACCCTCAGTCCCCACTTTGCCTGGTTTAAAGTTGGGCACACTTATTGATGTTATGTGCCCACCTCCCTCCCCTGGCAGTGTCTTACTACTGCCAATCCCTTTCTTACAGTACTATGATAAATGTCCAGGGTCTGCTTATGAGTGAGTATATGTAGTACTCAGATCTTTGTTTCTGTGATAAATCAATGAGTATTATAGACTCGAATTCTATCCAAGTTACTACGAAGTCCATAATTTTGATTTTCTTTATGGCTGTATAATATTCCATCATGTGTATGTACCACATTTTCTCTACCCAGTCCACTTTGAATGGGCATTACAGTTGGTTCCATGTTTTTGCTATTGTGAATAATGATGCAATAAACATGCGAGTATCTTTTTAATAGAGTGATTTGAGTTCCTGTGGATGTATTCCCAGAAGGGGGTTTGCTGGGTCACATGGAAGGCCGATTTTTAGATCTTTTAGAAATCATCACACTGTTTTTCCATACAGGTTGTACTAGTTTACACTCCCATCAACATTGTAGAATCATTCCCACCATTTCACTGAAATTACTTTGCAAATATCCTTACTCATCTCATGCATGCTTTATGTTTTAGAGTTTATTTGAATAAAGCCCTGTGGTACATTTTATATCACTATTTGACTCATACACTTAAAGGTTACTGAGTGTTCACTAAGGTCCAGATATCGCTTCCAGTGCTGTGGATCAACAGTGAATGAGTAAGGCAAGCATATTGCTGTCAGGAAGCTAACATTTTAGACTGGTTATTCACAAAACTCCTTAGCATCAGAGAAACTATATTTTTTAGTTCTTCTATTATGCTGACCTTCTCCACTCAGTTTTCTTTATGATAACTTTTTATTCTACCCATTAATATTCTTTTCAAAGTTGTGTCCACAAATTATTTTTCTTCTTCTTCCTCATTCCTTCCTAATGTGAATTTATCCATTTTACTACAATGCATTAATCCCAAATAAATTTCTCCATCTAGTCCTGAAATTTTCCTGAACTTCAGACTTTTCTATCTCTGCTACTAACTCTAGTTGCAAGTCTTAAAGAACCTCCAAATTAAGAAACCCAAAGCTTAACTCATCATATTCCTGTGCTTCTAATCAATAACTTTTCCTGTTTTCTATATCTTATCTGGCGGTGGCATCAATTATCCAAAACTGTGCTAAAAGCCTGAGACTCACTTTCAATTGTTTTCTTTCCATTGGTAGTCTTCATCCCCTGCATGCAAGTAATCATCAGAAGGAGTCAATGTAATCATAAATATTTTTTGAAAATGTATTTAATTCTACTTTTTTTTGGATCATCTCTCTCATAGCCTAAATAAAGACTGGATATTTTCAACCTAAAGATGGCATCACCTTCTTGATGGGGATCATGACCTCCAATTTATCTCCCACATAGCATTTATATTAATTTCTCTGCTTTAAAGTCTTAAACTCTGTTCATCAACAAAAATTCAAGTAAACAATTTTTGACATACAGTAAGTATGTACCAAATCTATTGAACTGATCTGCTCTGTGACTGTTAAATTATTTCCCCTTTTAACCTAAATATTTTTGATAAATAGAAGATGTACAGATATAGAATAAAACAACAATACATCAAAAGGTGGTACATGATTACTAAATAACCTACAGAGTCTGTCTACAAGCCCTGAGGATTGAGTTCTGGTAAGAATACAAAAGAGTAATAACATCAGTCTGAGTCCCTAAGCATGCAAATTTGCCAACAAGCCAAATTTATGATGTTTTGTTATCAGACTAGGAGTAGATGATTCAAAAAAAAAGAGGTTGGGATTTTCCAAAGCTTATTTTAAAGAGGCAAAATATTTGCAAGAAGTAGATGAGAAAACTGAGAATTTCTTCTGTATATAAAATATTCTCAAATAAAAAACCATGTATTCATTAATATTCTAGAACACAAATGGTAATTTGTAAAGTATTGCTAGTATGTAGGCTCCCCAGCTACTTAATACTAAATGCCTGCTCTCTATATAAACATTTCCAATTTAAGTCATGTAATTCATTAAATAATTCAAATCCAAACTCATAAACTCCTTCAAAGTTTCTCCATTCTGAGAAACTCAGCTTCCCTCTCATTCTTTTATAGTAAGAATTGAGTTACTTCTAAAGATTTCAAGACAGAAATTACCCCTCCGTTTATCCCTAGGTTTATGTTACTATTCTTCAGACTCAAATTAATTCTTGCTTCTAGTGGTGATTTTTGAGTAAGTAGTTGGGTATCTTTTTTATATGGCAACTGCACAATGAAATTGCATTGATGCTTTGTCATTCTGGTAATACTGTCAATAATTGATGTGTACATTTTGAAAGTACAAAATATGAGTTATTGGAAAAGCCAAAAGTTTTAGCCATTAGATTAGTCAGCAAATTTATCAGAGCTTAAGATTGTCATATTAAATTCTAGAGGTTTAACAAACCATGCCCCTTGTATTCAGCATGTTAATATTACCTTCAGACGTAATAATACTTCTGATGAGGCCAGTTCATTCCTTACATGGGGTAGAAATTATCTAGAGTTGTTTATTCAAAGTGGCATTTTGGATGACATCCTTTTTCTGATATATGCACAGCATGCATAGTTCTGACTTCTTAATGAGGTCAGATCTTCTGATATTGCATGAACATATATTAATAAAAATCCCTTCAAAGTACTATCATGAACATTTGTCTTCTTTTAAACACATAAACATATATATTTAAAACATGTATATGTTTGTGTTTGTTTTAAGCAAATATATGTTTTAAACATACATATCTATACATATATGTATATAGTTTATGTATAAGAACTTTTAATGTAAAAAAAATCTTAGCTAACAGTCTCTCAGATATTTTTATGATATCTAAACTCTGCTGTACAATTTTTATTGTAGAATTTCCTTGAGGAAAATTTTTAAAATACTTTATATAATTAGAGAATCTTTATTGCAAAAACCTAGTAACTTGATACTCCAGTGATTTCATATATTATCTTTGCAGAGTTCAAAAAATTCAGTTTCAATTTCTTTAGCACTTTTGAAATTAAGAGAATATGTAGCTTTTTTTTAACTTTAAGTCTAAAAACATAATATTAATTAAATATTTATCTATCAATAGTATCACCTCTTATTTGCTGTCCTAATGCAAGGATGTGAACATTTTTGCTAAACTGAATTTTCTTTTAATTTAGTCAGGAGTCACAAATTCCTTTTTTTTTTTTAAACTATAGTCCGTACCTCCAACGGTCTGAGGGGCAGTGAACTGGCCCCCTGTTTTAAAAGTTTGAGGACCCCTGCAGTTTAATGCTTTAGAATCTACCTCAAAACCCAGAAGGAGTTAATTATAAATCCAAGATGAGAATCAGGTGCTCTTACTGACATTGTGACACATTACTAAAGGCTGTTGTGTTACTTCTCTTCAGTTCTAACCACAGTGCCATCATTTTCTTAATGTTCCCTTTAGGAAAAGGCTGATGATTATATGTGAAAAGGCTGCATCTGTTCAATACTGCTAACACCTCCCCTCTTGTTCGGTTCGTGTTGCAGGCTCAGTCGAATATTTATCTGTGACTAATAGAGACCTCTTTTCTTGACTCCAATTGACTCATTGCATTTTGAAAAGACAATGATATTAACATTCTGGTTACCACCTCTGGGACAGCTTCTCAAGTGGGAAATAAAATTGTCTGCTTCTCTGTGTTAGACACACCTGTGTGGAAAACAGTCACGGAATAAAAAAAGGCCTTCATTTGCTAGTTTTTCAGATCAGGTAACATTTTAATTTTATTCCTTATGACTCTCCCAATAAATAGAACTCTTCTTATATCCACACACACTATGTGCTTTGATGCTTCCAAACTCTTGCTCAAGGTTTCCTGAGTCAGGAATGCCCTTGTCCTTACATTCATAGTATACTGATCCATCAAGACCCAAATCCAATGTCATGTCATCCACAATGCCTTCCCTGAGCTCCACCCACAACAGTATGTGGGCCACAGAACTTTATCTTTCCTTGTGTTATGGAATAGACATTTTATTCCTTGCGCAAGCCATTATTCTTACATATATTTTACAGAAATATTGTTCTTTTTACACTATCCTATTTGTATTGTAGTTCTTATGGTCTACGTATTCTTCAAAATTGCAAGTTAGCTCATTATCACAACTGCTAAGATTTATTTAACTTTCCCTGAGTGTAGGACACAATACTAAACACTTAATATGAGTTATCTCATTTTATCATTACAGTTGCCTTTTTATTATTCTCAATCTAAAAAAAAAAGGAGAAAATTGATAAATGAAATATTTAATTACCTTTCCAACAATGCTCAGTTATCCAATGGCATGGTAAGAATGTAGAGCACAGTCTCTGAGCCATTACATCTTGTGCCTCTACTTTGTATAAAATAGGAATTAAATATAGTTCCCACATTATTTGATGAACTCCATAGAAGCTAAACATATTTTTAAAATCATGTTTATTTATTGGGGTAAGTATACAGGTTTTTCCTCAGGTAATTAGCAAAATATGTCCCTGTAGTTAATAGAGTGCAGCAATTTTGTAGGGTCAACTGCATTTGAATCACAGGGTATTGGTTAAGTTGCATATTCCTGAGCGGCTCCTGACACCTACAGAATTAGTTGCCATAGGAGTCTGGGATTACACATTACCCAGAAGAAACTTAGGCACTTTAAATTTTGTGATGCTTTGGTTAAAAGGAAATGCAGAATGTTTTCATCTCTATGTATTATGATAGATCCTGGGAGGAAGTGACCCCTCCTAGTTGTAAGACCAGCATTTATGATTTCTGACTTTTTTGTTGCAAGACTATTAAGTTGCAGCTCTGATAAAGGAGGCTGCACCTGACATCTCTTGTCATTCAGTTATGCAGAGACTGCAACAGAAAGCATCATTGTGGGCAGTCTGGCCCCAGATTTTGTGTCCCTATTTCTAAAGTGGTGTCTAATGAAAACAAACTTCTTAGAGGCCACTATGTGCTCACTGCCTTCCTTGTAAGTTGTAGGAAGCAACAGAGCCTTCCTTATATTCCCCTTGTGGCCAATTCTGGTGAGAGTAGACAATGACTTATTTTTGTTAACACGTAATTCTTTTTCTTTCTTTTTTTTTTTTGAGTTGGAGTCACTCTGTTGCCCAGACTGGAGTGCAGTGGCCGCTCCCGGCCACCGCAGTCTCGACCTGCTGGGCTCCGGCAATCCTTCCTCCTTAGTCTTCCAAGCAGCCGGAATTACAGGCATGCGCTACCACGCCCGGTTGATTTTTTGATTTATTGTAGAGATGAGGTCTCGCTGCCCAGGCGGGTCTCGAACCCGCGGGGTCAGGCAATCCGCTCACCTCAGTCTCCCAAAGGCGAGGGATTACAGGCTGAGCCACCGAGCCCGGTTAACACGTAATTGTTTAATCAAGAGATTGTTTTTCATTTTACTTTCCACACATTCGACAAACATTTATTAAGCATCAGTATATGCAAGACACTATAATAAGAATGGAGAATTAAAGGTGAATAAAATATGATCTCTGCCCAGGAGGAGATGTAGCAGCCAAACACAGGAACAATTACATTACACTCCATAGGTGAAGTCAAGAAAGGCTTGCAAAAGAAAAAGAGCATGCCAATTGGAAGAAACAACACATACAAAGAGACAGGACCTTGACATAGTGTGCCTAGTTTAGGGAAATGGCAGGTGGAGGTTAGGGTCAACATTTCCTGAAGTATTTAAACGCATTTTCATTTTGTCTACAAGTGAAATAGAAGATACATTTTTCTCTTCTATATAATAGCTCTAAAAAGTGCTTTACTTTTCTTTTTTTCTCACTTCTTTTCAACATTCCTCTTTGTAAACTGTTCTTCAGATTTTTCTCTTTCTCTCAAACTGATTGTATCAAGACAAGATTCATTGACATAGTTTATAACTTGTTTTATAAGGTTGGCAGAATATAAAGAAGGCTTCATGCATATATTATACTCTAGTTATACATTAATAACCCTACATTATATTGCTCAACTTGAAGCATATATCAACTAAAGTAGAAACTTGTTTGAAAGCTTAAAAAAAATTCAGACTCTGTATCAGGAAACCGAGGTGATTGAGATTATTTCTGAGACTGTTGCTAGCTTTTAAGTTATACTATTTTTGTCTCTATGTTAGGATATATTTAGGATCTAAGACAATGGAACCAATTTATTCATTTGTGGTAACTATGTGAATAGATAACAAAATCCTCAGGCAATCTTAAAGTTTATTTTCACCTGTTTATTTTGCTGAAGCTTTTATCAAAAACTTTGAGAAGTAAAATAAACAATTTTCTATTTCATCAGTCTATTCTTCCTCTTACCACTACAGAATAGATACTTTACTGTGCAGTAAAATGCCAAGAAAATGATGGTAGAGATATATAGTTGGAACAAAGCAAATAGGTCCTCTGCATATTGAATATTAATAATAAATAACCGCCGGGCTTGGTGGCTCAGCCTGTAATCCCACGCCTTGGGAGGCTGAGGTGAGTGGATTGCCTGAGCCCGCGGGTTCAAGACCCGCCTGGGCAACTTGGCGAAACCTCATCTCTACAATAAATCAAAAAATTAGCCGGGCGTGGTAGCGCGTGCCTGTAGTTCCAGCTGCTTGGAAGGCTGAGGCGGAAGGATTGCTGGAGCCCAGCATGTTGAGGCTGCGGTGACCGGGAGCGGCCACTGCACTCCAGTCTGGGCGACAGAGTGAGACTCCAGCTAAAAATAAAAAAATTAAAAAAAAAAAAATAATAATAAATAACCAATGGCAAAGCCATTCCGTGTTCTTTATTAGAGAGTCTAGTATGTGCTAAGACAATGGTTCATGATATTGGAGAGCTAGTTAAAAATTTGAATGAACAATTCCCCAGAGATCCCAATACAGTAAGTTTTGGGTAAATCTTAGGCATTTATAGTTTTAAAAGTTCTGCTAGTAATTATGATGTACTGCAAACAAAAAACCTTAAGAGTCATTCTATTAGGTAAGTATAATTATCAATAATAGAGTCCCTAAATTTTGGCCAATGTACGGACAGAATTGTAATCCTCTTATTTTGCAAACTACAAATATTTATATTGCCAGACTAAGCCAGTGAATTGCTTGGGTTTTGTTTTAATGTTTGTTTTTTGTTGCTGTTTTTTGTTTTTACCTAATTGTTTGGTCTCATTATGATATTTAATTTTCTAACTTTGTTTTATAGAAATCTATTATGACTTTAGAAATTTGTGTAATATAAGCCTACTTATTTCTTCTTTTTTTTTTTCTAGATTTGTGGTCCATATTTTCTAAATAGACCTTTCCTAATACAAAAAGTCAAATGGAGTAGGTACAGGCTTTTCAAATGTTTTATATGCTATAAAAAGAAAACACAGTATTATACTTTCCTTAGGGATCATATTGGATTTTCAAATGGCACTCAACCATTGATCAGCTGTCTCACAGATTTCAGAAGGGACAGAATCCTGAGTGAAAAGAATCATCAGTATTGATGAGTTCCTTATGTTCAGCAAGAGGAGAATTATGGTTTTCAGTTTGTGTGTTTCCATGATGTATATTGAATATCTGAGCAATGAAGTGAATCAAACAGTACACACTCAACATGCTTGCCACCCGGCATGTGTAATCCTTCAGGATATACAATGGTAAAAAATTTAAAATGGAATCATGGAGCAATTCAAATAAACAACTAACTTCCATTCTCCTTAAGAGTTGCAAAGCAGCCCCCATGGTAATATATTTGAGCTTAATTTCCAAGGTAATTTTTCAGTAACATTTAACTTTTGCAGAGATATTAATGACATGTTTTTAGCAACTTGAAAGTCTGGAATTAAGAATAAAAATAATCTTTTTAAAAGGGAAGCATGTTAACTAATGAACAAAAGATATGCTGAATAGGATTGCATGCCTGTTGCCTTTCCACATAAACTTTAGAATCAAGTTTTTCAGTATTGACAAAAAAGCTTGCTGGGATTTAGATTGAAATTATATTAAATCTACAGATTAAGTTGGAAGAATATACTGAATACTTCAATTCAATAACACAATACCTCTATTCTTTTATATCATCTTTAATTTCTTTTAGCAGTGTTTTACAGTTTTACAGTTTACTTATGCACATTTGTATGCATTTTGTTAGATTTATGCCTAAGTATTTGTTTTGATGCTATTGAAAATGGTATTGTGTTTATTTTAAATTCCAGTTCTTTGATGACTCAAAGAACAAAAAGTAGATCTACCATTTGATCCAGCAGTCCCACTACTAGGTATCTACTCTAAAGAACAGCAGTTGTTATGTAAAAAAGACACCTGCACCCACATGTTCATCACAGCACAATTCAAGATTGCAAAAATCAGCCTAAATGCCCATCAACCAATCAATGGATAATGAAAATATGGTATATAGTGGAATGCAATGCAGTCAGTCATAAAAAAGAATGCAATCGTGTCCTTTGCAAAAACATGGATGGAGCTGGAGATCATCACCCCAAGTGAACTAATGCAAAAACAGAAAAGTAAATACCATATGTTCTCACTCGTATCTGGGAGCCAAACAGTCACAAAGATGGAAATAATAGACACTGAGGACATGAATGAGGGAGGAGGAGGGAAGTGGGTTAGGGTTCAGAAACTACCTAGGAGGCACAATATTCACTGTCTGGGGAGGAGCCCACCTAAGATCCAATCCCCACCACTACACAATATGACCATATAACGAAAACATATGAGTACCCCCAGTTCTAAAATAAAAATAAAAATAAAATAATTCCAGTTCTTCATTAATGATTTATAGAAAGCAATTGACTTTTATATATTACCTGTGACCTGCTACCCAACATAGTTACCCCTTAGCTCCAGCAGGTTTGTCGTTGTTGTTTTTAGGGTTCTTTGGTAGTCTCTATATTAGATAATCACTGTGTCTGCAAATAAAAGCAGTTTTATTTCCTCCTATTCATTCTGTATATCTTTTGTTTCTATTTCTTGTCTTGTAGTATTAGTTAGAGCTGCCAGTGCTATGTGAAATAGTAGTGGTAAAAGGGGGACATTCTTGTCCATTTACCTGTAATGTTATGAGTGATATTTAGTTTCAATTCTGACATATTTTATATGCATATCACATTGTATTTATAATATATATGACAAAATCTTTTAAAATTATTTCATTGGGATTTTAGGAAAGACTACTTTGTTCTATAATTACCTTTATATTTATACCTGTTATAAATTCCCTTAATTTTTCTGTTTTAAAAAATAACCTATTTACTATCTAGTATGTCAGTTTTAAGTGGTTTGCATTGACACTCACATATACAGCAATTGTCTTTTTAAAAATTTACCCTTCTCCCTCTCGTCTCCTCCCATTTTTAATTGAATTCTTACTACATACTCAGAACATGAACTCATATATACTATTCTCTTACCCACTCCCTACCCCTGCTTTGGTTTTTGGTTTACAATTACATATGTTAAACAATCAGTAGTAATTCATTTATCATGGTTTCCTCAGGATGCTTTGGTTGCTTGAATTCAACCTCATGAATGACTCCTATGAACAATATTCCCTGGGTTCTTGCACATTTGCTACTGTTTATATAAAGTCTTTTACTTTTAGGACAACTTGTCTGAATATAAAAATCTTTTGTTTTTAATTAATTTTAGTTAAATTGTTTTAATTTTTGTTTATAATTTAACGGCAATAACACTTAAAGACTTAGGACATGGTGGAATTTTGCTACTGAAAAAATAAACTGGTTTGGATTGAACAGGGATTTATATAAACTGCCAGCAATAAAAAATCACTTGGAAAATTAAAACAACCTACTAGAGTTACAGTGACAATTACAAAGTTAATAATCATAAAATGCTTGGAATGGTGTCTAGCACATTGCAACTACTCAATAAACATTAGCTATGGTTGGAACATAAGTTGCACTAACTTTTATTTTGTTTGCACAGCTTTTCTTTCAGATAAAGTTAATAGCAGAATTGGCAAAAAGAAAAAAAAGGATTTTTGTAGGTCATTTTCATCTGACTGTGGTCAATAACACCAAAAATATCTCAAGAAATCTCTCCATTTTTAGAATCTAAAGTCTAAAACCAAGAGAAGCTTCCTGAAGCATTCAAACTTTAAAAAGAATCATCGTTATGAATATGGATCATGACAAAAGAAGAATGAAAGTACTTAGCACAAAAGATGAGCATGCAAAATGCTTCTAAATCTGAGGTCTTTTTGTAATAATTTTCTACTCTGATTTCATAGTGGCATGTTTCTTAACCCAGTGAATTAATTATTGATAGTCTCCTTGTTCCACTGTGATGTAACATAAAGGGTTTTCTCAGGTGAATACTGATATTAGCAGTTATGTTTTCATGATTATTTAAACAGCTTTATCCTGGATCTTTGCCATAATACCCTGCTGGTTTTTAGTTTGGATAAACACACACACACACACACACACACACACACACACACACACACACACACAGACACACTTTGGGGACTTGGAGGAAGAAGGTGCAATAAACAATCTGAATCTTGGGCTAGAAGATGTTTATTAAGACTGACTCAGCAATTAGGATACTATCATCAGTAGAATGTTAATAAAGTTGGAGCGAAGCTTGGACATTACATTCTTTCTTTTCCCTTTCACTTCCTGACTAGTAAGCCAGAAAATAAATAAGAATAATGTCTGTTTAAAAGATATTGAGTAGAATATAAATTAAAACAACCAAAGGAGATCAAATGAGTGGGCAGAATTGGAAGATTTCAACTTGAGACATCCCAGAAGCAGTGTTCAAAATGAAAGCCCTTTGACCCAAATTTAACTTCAGTATGCTGCAGTTAGAGAAATGCCAATTATATTAGTTGCTACGGAAAAGATCCCATTACTTTTCATAATTTCTGAGAGAAGATGATGTAAATATTGGCCAAAATAAAAATTAAGTCAAAGAGAGATAAACAAGGGAGATGGCTCTCTGGACAACAGTCTGGATCTGGACCTATTTGTATTCCTATCTAGGGAAACAGAATGCTGACCATGGAGGCAACATCCCACTCTTTAGCTTATGTGAGTGTCTTTGTAAACCTCTGAGGAGGCACCAAAAGCTAGAAATGCTCTTTGTACTGAAACATAGACCTTATAGTTTTGGCTAAACTTGTACTTACCAGTGAAAATAAAAGGAACATCACTTCCACTTTCTGCCTTCATGAAACCCCAAGACGCTCATTCATGAATATCCAAACCTGCTTTTATTGCTTGCCAGGCAAAGTTGGGAGCTGTATTAAAGACAGATGAACACAGCAGACTGCATGTGGAGACTGATTTTCATTAGTGGTAGCACTGGCAACAGCTCCCATATTTGTAGGTGCTTTTTAACATTTATGAAAGTGCTACTGATCTCAATGACTTGTGAAAAAAAGTAATAAATATTTAAAATAAGTGGAAATCATATGCAATACTATCAACTAAAGGCTTTGGTACTTAAGGTGATAGGGTACTAAATATGGATGAGCTCAGATTATCACCCTTTGCAATATGCACATTTTAAAAAACCTTGCAATGGAAAACAAAAATGAGTAGATAATATATTTGGCAAACAAATCATTAGTGAAAATAAACAAAGACATGCTCAGAAAAACCTTGTTACAGAGGTGAATAAATAAATTGTTGCTACGTTTTATATTTCATTTCTTTAAAAAAACAGCATTAGAACTATTTTTAATTTGGAGTTTTGAACAATAGAATATATATTTGGTTCTTTGTAGGTAATATAGTTCATATCACAAGTTCAATGTCAACCTTGATTTTGGAGTCAGAGCACATAAGAACATTGCTAAAAGTCCTCAATCACCATTTCCTTGCGCTTTGGGTAAAGAAAACCAGAAGAGAAGGTGGGTGGGAACAGATGCTGCTTAGAATTCCACTTGGGTTATTTTAAGATTTAAATTCCCTATAATCTGGATTTATGGTAAATTTTCTATTCATGTGGTGTGATATTGTTGTATTTGGGAAACAGGAGTTTGGCCACAAATGTTCAGAGAAAACGATATATTCTTTTTGAATGTGGCATTAATTAAATGGCTTTTGATAAATTGCCCAACTTTGTTAAGCCTCACTTTTCTTCATTTAAGAAATAGGTGATTGCTGCTGTATTTCCTTACTGTTATGTCATAAGAATTTTAAATATATCTATCATACATTTGAACTTTTATGAAAACATTTTATTTAAAGTCGTAGAAATAAAAAGTGTAATGTAAAGGTCAAAGTTATCCTGATTACCATAAAAATAATCTCTGAATTAATTAGGACATGTAATCATGTGCTGCAAAAAGCCATTATGATGAGGCTATAGCGCTAACTAGGTTTAGTCACTAACACAAACTAATCATGTTTTAAAAGGTCAGAGTTACTCAAATGAAGCAGAAAGACCAACATAATTTATAAAGTCTAAGAAACAGTGTTCAGTGTGTGATAGATATATAGAAAATAAGAAAAGAGACAGATTTTAGCTGGAAATTTTTTTCAGTGACATTTTTCATGTTTTATTTGAATAATAATAGCAAATATCTAGCTCTTATTTATTTTAAAATAGACTTTTAGTTTTAGAGCAGTATTAGGTTTATGGTAAAATTGAACGAAAAGTTCAGATTTTTCCCATATACCTCTACTCCCACACAGGTCCCTCATCAACACCCACCACCAGAAAAGTACATTTGTTAAAACGAATCAACCTGGAGGTCAGGTGCGAGTATGCCTGCAATTCCATAACTTTGGAAGACCAAGGGGAAAGCATTGCTTGAGCCCAAAAGTTCAAGACCAGTCTGGGCAACTAGCGAGCTCTTGTCTCTACAAAATAAAACAAAAAAAAAAATCCAGGGGTATGGTGTTGCATACCTGTAGTCCCACCTACTTGGGAGTCTGAGGCAGGAGGATCACTTGAGCCCAGGAGTTTGAGGCTGCGGAGAGCTGTGATCATGCCTCTGTACTCCAGCCTGGGGGATAGAGTGAGATCCTGACACAAAACAAAACAAAAACATTCTATAAACTAGCATCGACACATCATTATGACCCATAGTCTATAGTTTACATTATGCTTTACTCTTAGTGTACATTTTATAGGTTATAACAAATTAATAATTACATATATCCACCATTATAATATCATACAGAATAGTTTTACTGCCCTAAACATCTATGCTCCACCTATTTATCATCTTTTACTGTCTCTGTAGTTTGCCTTTTCTAGATTGTCACACAGATATAACCACATGGTATGCCTTTTCACATTGGTTTCTTTCACTTAGTGATGTGCATTTAAGTTTTCCTACCATGTCTTTTTATGTGCTCATTTCTTTTCAGTGCTGAATGAAATTTCATTGTCCATACTCTACTTTTTAATCCATTCACCTACTGGAAGACATCCTGGTTACTCCAAAATTTAGATACTTATGAATAAAGTTTCTATAAATATTCATGTGTGGTTTTTTGTATGGACATAATTTTTCAGCTGCTGTGGGTAGATAATAAGGAGTGTGATTGTTGGATCATATGGTGAGAGTATGGTTAGTTTTATAAGAAACTGACAAACTGTCTTCCAAAATAGCTAGACTATTTTGGATTCCCACCAGCAAGGAATGAGAGTTCTTGTTGCTCCAAATCTTTGCCTATATTTAGTGTACTTAGTGCTGAATTTTGCTCATTTTAACAGGTGTGTAGTGGTACCTCATTGTGTCTTTTTTTTTTTTTTTTTTTGAGTTGGAGTCTCACTCTGTTGCCCAGACTGGAGTGCAGTGGCTGCTCCCGGCCACCGCAGCCTCGACCTGCTGGGCTCCGGCGATCCTTCCGCCTCGGCCTTGCGAGTAGCCGAAATTACAGGCGTGCGCTACCACGCCCGGCTAGTTTTTTGATTTATTGTAGAGATGAGGTCCCGCCAAGTTGCCCAGGCAGGTCTCGAACCCGCGGGTTCAGACAATCCACTCACTTCAGCCTCCCAAAGGCGCGGGATTACAGGCTGAGCCACCGAGCCCGGCTCATTGTGTCTTAATTTGCATTTTTCCAGTGACACATAATATGAATCATCTTTTCAAATGCTTATTTGCTATCTGTATTTTTTTTTTTTTTGGTGGGGTGACCGTTAAAGACTTCAGCCCATTTTTTAATTGTGTTGTTTGTGCTGTTATTGAGTTTTAAGAGTTCTTTGTGTAATTTGGATAATAATCCTTTATCATATCAATTATCAATATGTTTTTTGCAAATATTCTCTTCAGTCTTTGGTTTGTCATTTTATATTCCTGACAGTTAATTTTGGAAAGCAGAAATGTTTAGTCCTAATAAAGTCCAACTTAGCAATTATTTCTTCAAGGATCATGTTTTTGGTATTTTATCTAAAAAGTCCAGCCAAACCCAAAGTCATCTAGATTTTCTCCTATGTTATGTTTTAGGAGTTTTATAGTTTCATGTTTTACATTTAGGTCTGTAGTCTTATAGTTTCATGTTTTACATTTAGGTCCATGTTGAGTAAAATTTTTTGTGAAGGATATAAGGTCTATTTCTAGGTTTACTTTTTACACATGGATATGCAGGTGTTAAAGCACTATTTATTGAAATGGGCATCTTTTCACTATTGTGTTTCCCTTGCTTCTTTGTAAAAGATCAGCTGACTATAATTATGTGGATCTGCTTTTGGGCTCTCCATTCTTTTCCACTGATCTATTTGTCTTTTCTATTGCCAGTGCCCCACTGTCTTTATGACTGTAGCTTTATAGTAAGTCTTAAAATTAGATAGTGTCTGTCTTCCAACTTTGTTCTTGTCTTTGAATATTGTGTTTGCTATTCTACGACATTTGCTTCTTTATATAAACTTTAAAATCAGTTTGTCTGTTATCCAAAATAACTTGCTGGAATATTGGTTGGGGTTGTTTTGAATCTCTACATCAAATTGAATATAACTGACAATATTGAATCTTCCTATCCATTAACATGGAATATTTCTTCATTCATTTAGTTCTTCTTTGATTTCTTTTATCAGAGTTTGTAGTTTTGCTCATATAGATTATGCACATATTTTGTTAAATGTATAGCTACATATTGATTTGAGGGGTTAGAAAATTTCTAAAACTAAAATTGCATTGTAGGAATTATGAGCGATTGGAGAGTTACAACATTGAATCTACCTATTAAATCTTGAGTTGATTTAAGTTACTGACAAGATTTTTGAGCAATATAGTTACTGTACAGCAAAAATACCAAGGATACACCAGATAAGAAAGAGCCAGAGTACATTAACATCAAAAAACATCAGCTGAATGGAATCATAATTATGTGACTATGAGCTAAGAAATGGTCTGTTTATAGATACCTATAGAAATAGAGAGACAATTGAATTATAAGACCCAAGAAGTTACAGATATATCTTAACAAGTGTATTACCTGTTTGATATGGTATAATGAAAACGATACAGAAGAAGTAATGACAATCCATTTGGATCAGGTAAAGTAAAAGAAAGTAATTTCATTTGGAACTTCTATATTTTAAATTTGAGGCAAGAAATACAAGTGAAAGTATGTGAAAAATATTTGGAAATTCAACAGTCAGGTCCCTTCAATGTTTTGACATACACTGTAATTGATGATACAGGTTCTTTTAACAAATAAAATAAAAGGGAAGATTACCTCCTGGTGTCAGCTCTAATTTGGCACACAATAAATATTTACCTTGCAACTACTTTGTATCAAAGGCCATGCCAGTCTCTGGGAGCAAATGCACATACCAAATGCAACATTTTTGCCATTCCTAAGGCAGTTCTTTTTGCCTATAATGCCCTTTCTTTTGTATTTCCCTTTTCAATACCGCAAAAAATTGTATTTTAATAAAGGTTGTGAATTTCAGTCTTAAAAATTCGTGTCTGTAAAAACTGTATTTTGTTTTTTTAACAGAAAGAACAGATTCCAAAATGGAATTTCTCTGGTCTCCTTCAGCCTCATACATGACAATAATCTTTTCCTAATAATTCTTTCCAGGAACCCTGGACAAGTCACAAAACATTGAGATTAATATCTCCTGAAAAATGTGTCTCTCAGCTATCTGGCCTGCCCCTCTCATCTATGTGATTAACCAACCCATCCATCTGGTCTTTAGAGCAGTGACAGGCAGACCTCATCACCATGGCAGAGTTATGTGACTAACCCACCCATTCCTCTTTCGTCCATCACCCTGACGTCAGTTCCTCTGCTTACCTGCCTATTTCGTGAGGACATAAAGCAGACCACCACCAAATTACCTTAACGACCTGCCCCACACCAAAGGAAAACCTTAAAAGCATTCAACCTCAAGCAACCACCACTATGCTTTTGTTAAGCTCTGGACCAACCATGCTTTTGTTAAACCATGAGAAATTCTTTTCTTTAAACTCTGGCCTCCTCCCTAATCTTGGGGTGGGGGGGTGAATCTTCTCTCTGTCTCTGTCTCTGTCTCTGTCTCTCTCTCTCTGTCTCTCTCTCCCCTCTACTTTCTGAATAAACTTATTCTTCCAGACTAATTTCTGTGAAATTCTTTGCATCTTACCAGCAGCACTGGTCTGTCCCACAGACCGAACACATTGGTGGCATCATAAAAGAATTTTGCTTCTAATGGATTTCCTTCCGTGAGCTCTTTCATTCTCCTCTTTCTAACTCAAGTCTCTGTGAATTGTGCAGAAACTCGAAAGGGAGCTTCTTTGGCCAGACCTCCCCATTGCCTCAGCCTTTTCTGGTATGAATTTACATTGCCAGTGAGTTCATACTACACCATCCCTTGCTAGAAGTCTCAGGGCGAACCCAGAGGCATCTACTTCAGTTTGAGAGCTTTTGCCGGGGCTCAGAACCTTCTGCAAAAATCCTGGCATCAAATCTCCCAAATACCAGTTGGAGAAGCCTTGCCATACTGGGTGGAGGAATGCCTCTGGTGGGACGAGGGAATAAAGAGGATGCCCTTTCTGGCTGGATACCCACTCACTAAAGACTAATTCCATTGATCCTCTTTTGAGGTGTCAACTGAGGACATTGATGGTATCTCCCTCTCCCTGACCTTTCAGGGATTGTTCTCAGGATCAATTTCTCTCTCTCTTTAGGACTCCTAATAGAAAACCCTCAATAAGGGATGGCTAAGATCTCCCTCCCACTGAAATCATCCTAAAATTTCTCAGGAGCCTCTCTAGCATCCGCCCTCTACGTCTCCTCAGTACTAGAGGTGGGCCCAAGGAGAGTCTTTTGTCTCTAACACTTTCCTTTATAGCAGCCACAAAAGCAAATGATCTAAGGTTTTCAAAATGGCAAGACTTCCAGGCTCCTTTTTCTTTCTGGGACATACTCTTTCTAACTCCTTTAATTGCTTTACCTCTTTTCTGCTTTTCCTCTGGCAACTCATCTCCCCCATTTTCTCACTTTTAACCTCCTTCCTCACTACCTGATCCAACCACATGCACTGCTCCTCCATCCCCTGGCCTGCTCACACTGGCTCCAGACCTCACTTTAAATCTCTCAAACCTCATCAGCATCCCTTTTAAAAAATAACTGTGGCAAGAGGTATTATTTGAGTTCACATTATTTTATTTTTTATTTTTTATATGATAAATCTCTTTCAAATTAGATGTATTCTAAGACTATCAGTCCTCCTCTGAACAAAAAGCAAAGGGACCACATGCTAATTAACTAATTCTGTTAACTCACAGGGAAAAAATGAAGTCTATTGTTATTCTAATCTACTTTCCAAGCCAAAATTCCAAAAGCTCTAGTAAAATCTTATTACTGTACCACGTGCTAAAACATTAGTGCTAAATAATACAAGTGTTCATTATAACAGGCCTGCTAATGTTTTTTTGTTTTTTTGTGGTTTTTTGTTTGTTTGTTTTGGCAGGGGAAAGTTGGGTCACTTTACTAAACCTGGTACTTCTCTTGCCAGATGGGTGATATCCTATAAACACTCTGTGTGGCGTAATGAGCATAAGAACTGATCACTCTCATCTAATTGTTTGCACCTCACAACTAAAACTGTAATTTAGTATTTATTAAAGATCTTAAAGAATTTACCTGTTCACAATTAGGAATAAGTAGGGACACATCATTTCACATACATGTGGTCTATAAAGGGCTTTACCTAAGATCATTACAGAGAAATGATTGAAGGTTTCATATGTGTAAACATTTTTCTTGATTTGCTTAACTACTTTACAAACAAGACCATAATCTATGGAGTATTAAATGCCCAACTCCAGAGTTAGATTCAACACTACTAATACCAAGCTTCCAATTGCAGAAACATTCTTGAGATTTTTTTTTTTTTCCAGACAAGATGCTTGAGGAAACCAAAAAAGTACCAACATGGAGGGCAATAGACCAGAGGGCCAAAAAGAGACATCCCAATTGGAGATTAGTGACACAACTCCAATGGCCCAACACAGACTGGTATGAACAAAACTGCTAAGGGGATGGTGTCCATTGTGATGGGTACAATCCTCAGGAACACTTAAAGCATAGTTGCTCCCCAAAAAGCCTAAACCTCCAGGACCTTGTCCACTGTGCAAGTCACTGAGCCATTAGGTAGCAGGTTCACTCTCTTCTGAAGGGAAGAGAGAACACCTGGCTCAGAATGGTGGCCACTGAGGAGGCCTAGACATCTACTAAAGTGCCTGGCACTGGCTCACTATCACTTTAACAACACCCAGGTGAATATTAGGGTACTGGAACCAAAATTAATTTCTTAATTAACACAGGTACCAGCCATTTGGTCCTGGCCATTCATGTTGGAATCATATAAACTTTTCTTAATCAAAAGTTATTAAAAGGTTAATTCACAATGTGTTCTGAAGAAAAACCCCTTCTCCCACTCCTTCCTTCTGAAGCAGAGATGTCAGTCTCCGAATGGAGGTTACCTGGGATCTCTACCCTCTTTAGATTATTAATCATTGTAAAGGTATATCAGCCCTATTATTAAAAAGAAAAACAAAAGGGGCAGTTTTCTCTCAGCCATGCCACCTGTTTTAAATTATCTTGTTAATTATTATTTCCCACAGTTTAACTACAACCTAACTACATGTCTCCAAATTAATGTCAAATTTTTTTTCTCCTTCAAACTTTCTCCAAGTAGCTATATATATTCTAAAAGTACTCCATGGGCTCCTCTCACCTCATCCCTTCCTCTTACTTTAGACAGATAGGAACATTCCTATGACCCAATCCAGCAAGAAGCAATTACAGAAGACTGACCTTTGTCCCTGTTCCCTAGCTTCAAATAAGTATATTTCAAAATAACAAGAAGAGAGAATGAAAAGACAGAGCCCCAAATGGAATTTCTGTAATTTCCCTGGGCTCACACATGATAGTGATCCTCACCCAATAATCCTTTTCTGGAATCATGGGCAAGACATTGAGATTAATTTCTCCTAAACAATCTGTCTTTCAGCTATCAGACCTGCCCTTCACATGTATATAACTGGAGTGCCCATCCATCTGGTCATTAAGGAGGTGAAAGACAGTCCCCATCACCAATGCAACAATTATTTGACTAACCCATTCATCTGCCTGCCATCCATCCCCATGATTTCAGTTTCTGTGCTTACCTGTCCCCTTCATGATAACATAAACAGACCACCATCCAATCACCTTAACACCTGCCCCACACCAAAGAAAAGCCTTAAAACCATTCAACTTTAAGCAGCCACTGCCATGCTTTTGCTAAGCTCTGGCAGGGAAACGTTTTTCTTTAAACTCTGGTCTGGCCTCCTCCCTAATCTTGAAGAGGTGAATCTTCTCTCTCTTTTTTCTCTCCCTAATCTACTTTTTAAATAAACTATATTTTTTCAATCTAATTTCTGTGCAATTCTTTGCATCTTACCCATGGCACCAGCCTATCCCACAAACCTAGCGCTAATTTCACTTAATTTTGATTTCAAGCACCCATTCCAACAATATGTATAGAAATTTAATTTCAGAAGTTATTTTGGGCTTCACATTCATTGTGTGCCAATTCTTGGAGCTAATACAGAGAAGACAGGCATAAAAGAGCTATTTGAGTTGGCCATCTAGTTATTGCCTATAAGAAATCAAGTTACATCTGAATAATATGATAAAAATAAACAGGTTACAGTTAGAAGCTTATTTTTATTCTAATAGTGTTGATTTACAGCTGATAACAGAGAAGAGAGAATTACTAAACTTTGCTACTTTGGTATATAAATAAAAATGCAAGCTACAGACCAACATAGATCCAACCAGGAAGTTTTGTGTATATTTTTTTCTGATGTGGGAAAGGAATGCTGTTTTATACTTCGTTACATTGTACAATATATATTACAGAAATTTGACTTAACCCTGTGGTTCCATTACTTTTGCATTTGCATGGTTTCTCTTCCATTACCTTGACTTAATGCATTTAATTTTTGTCATGTTAGTAAACGTGTATTTATGTTAATTTGTGTAATTATACATTATTGTATGTGTATGTGTATGCCCACAAGCATCTTTTCTTAAGATGACTGAAAATTGCATTCTGCAAAGACAGAAGAGACTCAGTAGAATCAAAGGAACTTGAGCTCTGTATTTAGCCAAGATTCATTTAATTTTCTGAAGAGTACATATAAACTAAAACACACCAGATTTGTGATGAATGATAAACATATACATTTTCTTTTATAAATTACAACTGACAATATTTACTTTTTAAAATTCTTTAATGCAAATACTGCATATGTTCTTATAGAGTAAGACATCTATTATTGTTTCATTAGATGTAACAGTCAATTTTTTTCTTAACTATGAGATAAAACTTTGTTTTACCTAGTCTCCCAAACCGTAAAATTTCTTCCACTTTATTTTAATAGTAACCATAAAAAGATAAGCTATTTAGTAAAAATTTTATATGTTTTTCTAACAGAGTCTAACTACATTTGGAATTAAGGATTAGAGTGTTTCTCTATTTTTTTTTTGAGTCAGAGTCTCACTCTGTTGCCCAGGCTGGAGTGCAGTGGCACGCTCACAGATAATCCTTCTGCCTCAGTCTTCCAAGTAGCTGGAACTGCAGGCATGAGACACCATGCCTGGCTAATTTTTATTTACTTATTGTAGAAATGAGGTTTTGCATTGTTGCCCAGACTGGTCTCAATTGCTCAGGCAATCTTCTCACCTCTGCCTCTCAATGTGCTGGGATTACAGGTATGGGCCACCGAGCCTGGCCTGAAATTTACTTACAAAAAACTGTGCATGTATTCTTACATGTTTAAACTTCAGTCACTTTCAACATACTCTCCGTTTGATGCAATACACCTATCGAAACACTTTTTCCACAGCGCAAAACAATTTTGAACTCATCAGTTTTGATGTGAGTGGTTCCCTCATTTTTTGTTTCACCTCTCTCACAAGGCAAAACGTTTCCCTTTTTTCATCCAGGAAAACAAAAATAAAGTCACTCAGGGTGAGATCAGGTGAATAGGGAGGGTGGAGCACAGGAGTCATGTCATTTTGGGTCCAAAACTGTTGAACACTCAGTGCTGTGTAGGCACATGTATTTGTAAATCACCCATCATCAAATGGGAAAACATGTTGAAAGAATCTCCAAAAAAAAATTCACTGAAGCCAAACTCAGCCTCTCCTAATAGCTCTAGCTGGTACACTGATGTCAATGGGTTCCTAGAACACTTACTAGTGCAGGAAGCCTGTACTAAAGGGGCCCACTCTCCAAAAAATAATTTTGTTTTTTGAGTTGTCCCCCCTTGTGTATCAAGACTGTGTTTAGTTTTAGCATATTTTATTATAATTACCAAAAAATTTTACCCAATCTCAAACTGATTAAGACACAATATTGGAATGGAAATTTTTAAAAGGAAAGAAAATGTGGCAGTGATGAGGTATAGGAAGATTACTCAAACAACAATATGCAAATGATTTAGAAAGTAGTGACACTGGTGGCATATCTGTTAGTAAAATCTTGTAAAGTTCAAGTGCAAGGTGAAAATGTACCAAGATTAGCTGATCGTAATGGGATGCAAACAAAGGGATTTGGTAGCTGGAACATCCTCCCGCCAACAACAACAACAAAAAGAATGCCACATATATGTTGTAGATATATATGCATATATAATATTTATATAATTAAAATACCTCATAAGATAACTTTTCATTAGTTCTCCAAGTGACACATATCATTTATATAATAGTGACAATTTAGTCTTATGCAAAGAAAATTGATAACAATACTGAGCTAAAATAAAAATATAAGCCTAATGAAGGAGAGAGAAAAGTAGACCAATACACATGGATGTAAAGATTTTTTGTTTTTGTTTTTGTTTTGTTTTTTTTGAGCTGGAGTCTCACTCTGTCACCCAGACTAGAGTGCAGTGGCCACTCCCGGCCACCACAGCCTCAACCTGCTGGGCTCCGACGATCCTTTCACCTCATCCTTCTAAGTAGCTGGAACTACAGGCGCGCGCTACCACACCCGGCTAATTTTTGATTTATCGTAGAGATGAGGTCTCGTCAAGTTGCCCAGGCGGGTCTTGAACCCGCGGGCTCAGGCAATCCACTCACCTCAGCCTCCCAAAGGCGCGGGATTACAGGCTGAGCCACCGAGCCCGGCCGAATACAAAGTTTTTAGATAAAACATTATAAATTGAATCCAATAAAATACTAACAGATTGTGTTGTAACTGAGTAGGATTTGTCCTAAGAATGCAAAAAATAACTCTACCTTAGAGAAAATATATATAACTAAATTTTTCCAAGGAGAAAGCCAGCATAATAAATTTAAGATTTTTTCTTAAAAACTGGAAAATTAGAAGAGGAAAAACTTTCTTAACTTGATAAAATGCTATCTTATAGAAAATTAGAGTTCTGTATACTAAATGGTGAAAACAAAGTTGTAAACTATCACCGCTATATTCAATATATATGAGAGATTCCAATTAATTTCATAAGAAAATAAAAAGATTTTTACTGAAACTAAGGTGATATAACTATAGGCAGTTTTTCTATCATGAGAAGGGTAAATTTTGTTCAATGAAGAAAGTAGCAAAAATGTTAAAAATTGGTAAGAACTGCTGAGAAAGTACCCTCTGACTGCCCCTTATGCTCAAGCAGAAGTGATCAACTGAACTCCTAGGTAAGTTTAGAGAAATACTAGTAGAAAAAGCCTAGTTCCTATTATGGCTAGAAACCTGATGGGAAGCAAGCGTTCTCAAAGTTCTCCATGTTACTACTGCACATGAGAGCAGAGTAAAAATGGCTACCTGAGGGTGCCTAGGCAAAAAGACTTATTAAAATCTTAGAGTCCCCATGGAACCCAATGGAGAAACAGGAGTGAACTAGCATGTTTCTCTGTGGCTGAGAGTAGACTGATTGCAAATAACAATAAAAGCCATTAGTCCTTGAGTATGACCTGATACCTAATGAGAGCATGATCATCTTAGCAGATATTGTAGGAAGATGTGATGACCAAAAAACACAGATCTCTTGCTGATGTTATGATTCTATGTAAGCTCTTAGAACTTAAAGATGTCTTTGAGTCTAGTGAGAATTGCCAAATTCAACTGAGTAAGCCACAAATTTGAAAAATAATATTTCCACTACTGGGAAATATGAGGATATATGCAGAGTCTAGGTATAAGAAAAATAAAGAACATGTTTCTTCTTCACAAAAAAGTTTATGACCCATTTCATAATTTATACATAGGATCTATTCATTCCTGTTGCTATATCTAAATTGTATTTAGAACATTCATCTATAGAATCAACTCCCAGTCTTTTGGTTAAGATCATATGTTGCACATTCATCTATTCATCTATATCTACATTAACATACAAACATATACACTATATATATACACACATACACATAAATAAAAAATATCTGAAAGGGCATATAGCAAATTAATTCTGCGGAGAGATAAGAAATCACTGGGCAAGCAGTGTGCAGAGAACCTACAGCTTTTTGCTACATTTATTTTTATCATTGGAAGATTTTATGATAAGAATATTTGTGCTTGACTTTAAAAATAAATTGATTAAGATAGTCAATATTTCACATTTATAATTATATATTATACATTATTCATGAGTTTAAGAGTAAGTGGACTTTATGGATTAAAAAATAGTATACAGACAATACTTTTTAATAGAATACTTATTAGCCATTTAAAAAAATTGTAGGTTTTCTAAGTGCACTTTAAAATAATCATTGATGTCTCTCACTATAATAGATATAATAGCTTAGAAAAAGATTTCTATTTGTGCTAGCAGAGTCCTGTTTCATGTATTCAATTCAGAATATGATTTAAAGTAATACTTTAATTATTTGAAAATTGAAGATGAATCGTTATAAAATTGGGACCTTTAAAAATACAGATTCTGTATCAGTAGATCTGGGGTAAAGTCTGCATTTCTGACAAACTCTCAGATGATGTCTTTTCTGCTAAGCACACCTAAAAACTATTTATAAAATACAGAAATCAAAATTTTAATTAATTAAGTAATTAATTAATTGAAACTTGAAACACACTTATAGATTCATGTTTACAAGTATATAGGTAAATTAGATTTGCTATTTTCATTTGAATGCTTGCCCTGTTGCTATAATGTTTACAAGACCATGAAATCATGTTATATTGAAGCTCATTTGGTCATCATGATAGGTTTCATTAGCTGCAACTAAGTGAAGCAGGCAATTGTTTGAAAGGGAGTAAGGCAGCTCACAGAATTTAAGGGGGAAAAAAACTCATTGAATCACTGAGCTTAGAAATGCTAGATTCAGGACAACTCTCAAGATCTAAGAGGAAGGAATCAACAATCTCTTCTTAGTGCTACAATAATAGGTCTTTTTGACATTGTTCATGCTTCCAAGCTGAGTGAATATAATAATCCCAACTTTGATCTTCCAAAGCAAAATGAGGGTGCTGTTAACAGGGAAAAAAAAAATAGAAAGTGGATGGTAAAATAACAGATGCCCACAGTATCATGATATACATAATAATCAATTTACCAGGTAACTGAAAAGGTAACTAGGCCAAAATACTGAATAAATGCCCTAAAGTGTGTGTGTATGTGTGTTGTGTGTGTGTGTGTGTGTGTGTGTGTGTGCATTGTTATTTTTTTTTCACTCTGAGGACAATGAAAACTTAGGAAAAAGTTTACACAGTTGTGTAGAGTAATATCAGAATTTTTATTTTTTAATTTCCATATTTGCTATTGTTACATAAATAAAATAATCTAGTTTGAATCCTTTTGAGATTGGCTTTTTCACTCAGAGTTTTTCCTGAGCCACGTTCAAGTTTTTGCTTATCAATAGTGTCTTCCTTTTTTGTCATGGAACAGTATTCAGATTTGTATGTACCACAGTCTGTTTAACTATTCATCATTTTTGTTGCTTTTGTTTGTTTGTTTTTTAAATTTATTTTTATTTGCATATATTCATGGAGTTTAAGTACAATTTTCCTGCATTGATATATGGCACTGTTGTGAAGTCAGGGTCTTCAATGCATTTATCACTGGAACAATACACATTGTACTCACCAAGCAACCTCCCAGCATCTACCCTCTTCACATTCCCCCACACTCTGAATCTCCATTGTCCATCATTCCACCTCTGCTTCTATGTATACATATTATTTAGCTCCCACTAATAAGAGAGAACACATAATAAATATTTGTTTTTCTTTGTCTGATAATGGCCTTAAGATAATGGCCTCTAGTTTCATCCATGTTGCTGCAAAAGACAGAATTTCATTCTTTTTATGACTGAATAGTATTACATTGTGTGCAGATACCACATTTTCTTTACTCAATCCTCCATATATGGACATTTGGTTGATTTCATGCCTTTGTTATTGTGAATAGTGCTGCAATCACCATATGAGTGCAGCTATCTTTTTGATATGATGAATTCTTTTCCTTTGTATATATACTCATTGTGGAACCCTGGATCAAATGGTAGTTCTGTTTTTAGTTCTTTGAGAAATCTCCACATTGTTTTCATAAATATTGTATTACAATATAGTTTGAGTGTTTGTCCCCTCCAAATCTTTTGTTGAAATGTGATCCCAGTGTAGGAAGTGGGGCCTAGTGGGAGGCCTTTGTGTCATGGAGCTGGATCCTTGATTAACGGTTTTGTGTGTCAAATGTATTTTGTATCTTTTTAGTTCCAAATTTCTCTCTCTCTCTCTCTCTCTCTCTCGATTTCTATCTCCTTGGTGAATTTCTCATTCGTATCCCAAATTAATTTTCTGATTTCTTTGTGTTCGTTTTCAGATTTCTCTTGCATCTCATAGGGCTTTTTTAAAATCCATATTTTGAATTCTTTATCTGGTATTGTGAGGAATCCTTGTTGATTGGGATCTCTTGTCAGACAATTGTATGGTTCTTTGATGATATCCTATTTCTTTGCTTTTTCATTTTCCTGTGTCCTTCTGTTGATATCTGATCATCTGGTAAAGCAGTCATCACTTGTTCTGATTTTTTGAAACTGTTTTTGTAGGGAAATTTTTTTTTCCCCTGAGGACATATGTATGCTGTTGATTGAATAAGATTATTTCACTTTAATTTTGGGTGTCTGAAGTGGTGTGATAGTTCTATGACTTCTTTGGTGCTACACTAAGTCAGTGGTCGCTGAGATTTTTCTCAGTGTCTTAGGATACAGTTATAAATTGAGTTTGTGATGCAGTTTAACTGGGGACTTGGACACCAGCTGAACCAATCTTTGGGCCCTTTTGTTGGTAGCAGTGTGCTAACTGTGCCTGTTTTTATGTTCCAGAGCAGTTTATGCTGGCTTTGGTGTTAGTGGGTCCTGGAGGGCTGATTCTTGGGCCTCCATATGACTTTCTTAGAATCTAGCAGTGGGATCAGTAGGCTGGGTGTGTGGGCAGATTCTCAGGCCCGTGGGCTGCTGGTTGGGGTGGGCAATGGCAGTAGTGGCGTAGCAACCTATTGGGACTCAAGCAATCCATGCTGGTGTTACTGATTCGGGCAGGATAGTTCCCAGTACCACAGCCGCCTGTAGCAGAGTGATGGATATTATCCTAAGTGTGCTTTAGAAGAGCTTGGCCTCCCCACGTCCTTCCTCTGGCTGAGTGGTGACTGCAGTTGTGTTGCTCAAACTTTATCCAAGGGTGGAGCACAGCCCAGTGTTAAACTCTCAAAGTGATGCCAGCTGTGGACCTGTGACCAGAGAAGGCAGGGCTCCTCTTAGGTGAGAAACATGGACAAGAAGTTGTGGAGAGTGAAGTCTGCTTGAGTCTGTGTCTCATAAGAGCACACATCAGGGCAGTGGTTATTGTCCTAGATATGTGTAGAAAAGTCTATTTTCCCTGTCCTTCCTCAGTCAGGTGGCAGCTGCAGCCATGGGTTCAGCTTGAACTGAGACTGAGAGTGGAGCACAGCCCAGGGTTAAACTCTCAAAACGGTGCCTTGGATTGAGACTGGAGATGTCAGGACCCTTCCCGGGCAGGTGAAGTGTGCAAGAAACTGTGAGGAGTGAGGTCCACTCATGCTTCAGCCTCAACAGCTGCCAGCAGCAGGGTGGTACAGAACTTCCCCAGGGTACGAGGGAGTGCCCAGTCTTCCCTCTCCCTTCTTGCAGTAGCACAGTGGCAATGGCTGTGACTAGATCTCTGGTATCAAGGCTTTCAAAATGACACACAGCTGAAGCTGCTCTAGGCTCAGTTGCTTGTGGACTTCTGTGTAGGTTCCCTTTCTGGAGCAAAATCCCTGTACAATCTTTACAACGCTTCATATGTCAGGCTTTAGAGCATAGGATTAAAGGTTCTTCATAGTCAAGATCATAAAAGCCCATTTTGCAGTGTGGAGCCTGGGAGGTTTCTCTCTCACTGTTTTCCTATGGCCAGGAGTCTCTTGGATCTCAGCCAGGGCCTGGCCAGGCAAATTCCCCATTGATTTTTAAGCACACTTTTTTCACATTTTAATATCTCTAATATCAAAATGTGTTGTACAGGCTATGCCATTTTGGAGTGGGAGCATTGAAGCATAGTTTCATTGGATGTATTTCTACTAGTGATACAAAAAGTGATGACGTATCTCACAATGGATGGCATTTTATATTTGATAAAATATAATAGTGGTGTTGTGATTATTAAATGAGATAATGCATGTAAAGCACAATGATTGACAAATACAAATTGTTTTATGAATATTACCAGTCATGATGATAGTAATGATAATGATTATACATTTGAAGTAGTTAGCTTGTGGAAGTGCATAACTGCAAATAATTGAATCTTACTAGTATAATTTCAAACATTACACTAGTGGAATTCTGTGGTCCGAATTATTTCATAAAATTTAAAACAAGATATATGGCTATCTGACTTGCTTGACAAAATGTATTTTCTTCTTTTAAATACAGATTGTCATAGAGAGTACGTAATAGATTATTACCAGAGAGAAGTGTCTTTGTGGCCTAAGTTTTGAGGTAGGTTCAGGCTTCAATTGCTACTCTTTCTTCTTAAAATCTATGTATAAAAGTTTGCAGACTTATATTTTGGAAATAGTGTCCAAAAAAGTGTATTATTATGAAAAACAAATGAATCACCTGAAATACTCTAAAGACCCTGTGAAGAGGAGATGCTGAGCACTTTGTGGTTTTTGTTGTTGTTGTTGTTGTTGTTTTTGGTCAATAGTGGGTATGGAAAAATTTGAAAAACTGGGCACATTTTCTTTTAAAAATAGATTTTTAAGCAGGGCTCAGTGGCTCAGCCTATAATCCTGCGCCTTTGGGAGACTGAGGTGAGTGGATTGCCTGAGCCTGCGGGTTCGAGATCTGCCTGGACAGCAAGACCTCATCTCTATAATAAATCAAAAAATCAGCCGGGCATGGTAGTGCATGTCTGTAATTCCAGCTGCTTGGAAAGCTGAGGCGGAAGGATCGCCGGAGCCCAGCAGGTCGAGGCTGCCGTGGCTGGGAGCGGCCACTGCACTCCAGTTGGGTGACAGAGTGAGACTCCAACTCAAAAAAAAAAAAAAAAAAAAAGATTTTTAATGAAGTTTAGAAACATTAATTATATATAACTTACAGAAAACTCAATGACCCTTTATGTAAAAATAGTCAATAATTTTAGCTTATAGTAGTTGTTATTAGTATTTCAATTGTTTTTTACTTGTACTTTTTCACAAATAGTGAAGTGCTACTGTAAATACTATAGTGAGTAAAACGTAATTCTAAAAAAAGTGTGCAAACTTAATATTTATAAAAGATTTTATACTTTCAACTAATACGAAAACTCAATAAGTATCTATTGCTTATTTCATTTACTTCTGGCTATTTTTTATTTCTAGCTTCTTGTATTTCTCTATATTGCCTTTAGTTTTTTTCTCTCCATTATACTAACTTTGCAGTAAAAAAACTATAAACAAATACTGACATTAAATTGCCCGAGTAAGATTAAGAATTTTAAGAATATACTATTTTTTGTGGAAAATATATTTACTATGGACTTAGGTTTAGCATAAAATATTAGCAAGAACACAACAAATGCATATACACATGAGACCAAAATATGTATTATGCAACTCATTTGCATATTTTATTTGTAACTGAAAAAAACAATTTGATAGAGTCAATAAAGTCTACTGTTATAACAATTAAAATCTTATATAAAATTTTGCCATATGGAAAGGGAGATTTCATGAGCAATATAGTATTAAGCTCAATTAAAAGAGCAATTTAAAATATTAGCATTATCATTGGAAGAGGATATTATAGTGTTCTTTCCTTTTGCTTTGTAACTATAATCTCTGAGTTCAAAAGAGCCTATAGATTTAAATAAAATTATATTTCTTTCCTAAGATGAACCTTTTAAAGAAAAAGAATATTTTGGCTTCACCTTTATAAATAATTCTTAAAATTGACAACATTTTGAGGTATTTTAAAAAATTTTTACAAAAAACACACACAAATAAACCATAAACAAACAAGTAAACACATTTCAAGCAGATGGGTTTTCCTAAACCCATCTAACCTTTAAGTAAGCCAAGACTCAAAATTATTATCAATTTGGTTCGGATGTTTTTAATAAATGACTACGAAAAAGTAGAATTTTGTATGAAAGCTAGAACACTAAAGATAGTAAAAAAGACATAATTTTCAATAAGTCTATGAAAAGTGATTTACAGGCATCTGCACTGCTACTATGTAACTTTGGTATAGTGTAAGTAATGAAGTATAAAGGATGTGCCATTTAGTGGTGCTTGTAAGGGTGTTCATAGAGTATAAATCAATAGTGTTGCAATTTTGTTATTATCAGGTTTCATTTCTAATTAATAATAATCAGGCATCAAATTAACATTGATACTTATTTGAATGTGAGCACACTATGTCTGTTACATAATAACAGAGAAATACGAGCCTCAGTTAGTTTTGATCTTTTTTTAATTTTAAGGATGTGGGGTACAATTCAGGATCAGGTACACAAATGGTTGTTATGCAGGTACCCTTGTTGATGAGGTGTGCCCTCCTCCCCGACCCTTGGCAGTTTCCCACTACTGTCAACCCCCTTCTTATAGCATTATGATAATCATTCAAGGACCACTTATGAGTGAGAATATGTGGTACTCAGTTCTTTGTTTCTGATAGATCACTGTGTATTATAGATTCTAAATTCAGCCAAGTTGCTGCAAAGTTTAGGTGTGTCTTTCTTTATGGCTGTGTAATATTCTATCATGTATATGTACCACATTTTTTTTTTCAATCCAGTCCTCTTTCAATGGGCAGCATGGCTGGTTCCATGTTTTTGCTATTGTGAATAATGCTGCAATAAAAGTTTTCATCTTAATGAGTTTTTAAATACACTTGCTTCTCATTATTCAATAAGAAAACTATAGAAACTCTGAGGGAAAGGAAAAAAACAGTCAACTTTCACAAACTGAAAGGAAGATTGCAACTGTACAATAACTTCATAAAATATCTCACAATTGTAATGGACAAAAGCATCAGTTTAGAATGTCCAATTGTCAATGTTAATGTGAAATTAACTGTTGTACTTGAGAACATTACAAGTATTAAAAATATCCCATAAATAAATAAGCACAAAACACTTTCAAAAGTTTTATTAAAATTTTAATAAAACAATAATAATAAAATTTAACATGAATTTAATATGAATTTTTTCATATTAAAACAAAACAATAATAATAATTTAATATGAATTTTTTCAAGTATCATTCTGGTATATTTTAGGAGCCTATGCACACATAAATTCAATTATCGAAGTTACCAACTAAAATTCCACATTGGTTTTTTTTTTATACAAACTATTAAATTCAGACAGATAAAATTACATTAAGATAGGCTAAATGGCCCTTTTAGCCACAGAGGTAAATTCAAATACTTTACCTCTTATGAATCTTATCATCATTCTATTAAATATTATTTATTAAATTCCTATATGCTCCAACCAGTGTTATATGTATTTAAGGGACATCTCACTTATTTTCACAATAATACTATAAGGTAACTATAATAATGTCAATATTTAAAATGAGAGAAATAAAACAAGAGAAAAAATAATGTTGTCCAAGACCACGAAGCTATTAAGCAACACACCCAGAGTAGTAACTCAGATCTGTTAATTTCTGAAATCACATTGTTAACAACTATACCTCTGTATAACAGTATCTACTCAATAGCTGCTAACAGGTATTTCAAGAACATGCTCCAAATTTTATTATTTTTCGAAAATAGTCCCAAGTTCTCCTCATGGCTTTCCAAAGTACTTATTTGCTCTTGGAGAAAAATCATTTTTATTCTCAGAGAATACTCAAAGGAACAATTATATCTTCTTTACATACTTTTTAGGAATGTTGTAAGAAAGGGAGTTTACATGTAAGAACATGTTAACTATCATAAGATGTTATGAAAATGTATTGCATATAATGGCCACATTTTAAGTGCTCCTATGGTATTGAAATTAGTTATTGGTTTAAATTATTTATGACTTAAGAACTTAGCAAAATAAAAAGAAAAATCCTACCTGTTTGAGGAGACAAACTGTAATAGAGACAGATGATTATACTGCTCCCTAAACTCAGAAGTCTTGAAATCCTGAGACTTTTCTGAAAGTCAGAGCAGATAAATGTACTTGGCAACATTAAGTGTTAGGAGAGAAGTACAAATTGGCAAGAACTCCATTGTTCCTTGATGTGGGCATTATAATACTTATAACTTACATTCGATCAATTTTCTTATGGCATGTCTTTTGTGGTGCATTATACACTGACATGGTGATACATTACAATGACCTAAAAACTGGTATTTCTTGATGCCATCTTTTAGAAGTTGCTATATACCCTTTGGAACCTCCAAGTGACATCCAGGACAGCTTTTGTAACTCAGTATCCCTTAAAGCAGGATCTGCAAATTCAAATGCCCAAGTGACATGCCCAATCGCATGCCCACGTGACATGCAAAATTTCCAGGTATGGAAATTGCAGTGATGTAAACTTCAGTTCATTTTGACATTAATGAATGTGGGCCTACTCTTGCCAGGGCTTCTGATTTTTTAAATAGCCAAAATTGGATCTTTGAGCGAAACACTACCAATGTTTAAATGTTAGAAACTAACTCAAATTAAAACTAGACAAGTTGGCTGAACAAAATAATTCTACTTGTGGGATTAATTTTGTAGTCTCCCTATTCATAATCTCTAAATCAGACTTTTATGTTCCATTCCTTATATTAGTCTATATAAAAAGCTGTCTCATTATCATTTGATACTTATCATGTATTTCTTCCAATTAAAGGCAAACTTGAAGTACATTTTCAAGAAGGCATAGTTAAGTAGCTAGTCTCAGTTACAATTGTAAAAGGAATTTCTTATTTCTGGTTTTGATAGAAGTCGTCATTTTGGGGTTCAATACCAAACTCATGCTGCTCTAGAGACTGTCTTTCCACTGCAGCCTGATTACAGTATATGAGTGTGGCTGAAATTTTGCACTTCAATGGAGTGGGTGCTTTGCTAGGCAGAACTTCAGTTAAACACATGACCTAGAGATGTTCAAAGGTACTTGGCCATTGGTGTGGTAGAGGATGAATTTGTTTTCACACATATGTGCAACAACGCTTGGACTATCTCAGTATCTGTGCACACTGGGATCATCTTGCTAAATTTGAAATGGCACAGAACCAGTGTCTCTCTAAACTCCCTGGTAAAAGGTGACCTCTATTACAATAGAAATAATATTTCATGCCTCTATTGAAATTTCCCTATGATAAAGTGGAAAAAGAAAATAAAGCATCTGAAACACATGGGGTGACATATGAGGTCCGACAATTAAGTTCATGAACTTGCCACTGTGCACTTACATAGGCAGCACTGTACAAATAAATCAGTAAGGTTTCATAACCTTAGTATTTCAGGATCTTACAGATGTGTTCGTGTCAACATGTGGCAGTGCCTTGCTGAGTGACTTTCATTATTGCTGTTGCATGTTTTTGTGTGCTGTCACAAGAATGTCAGAGCTTGAATTAGAACAGTGAACAAACATTAAGTCTCTTGTTAAACTCAACAAGAGTGGAAGTGAAATCAGGGACAGGTTAATACAAGTTTATGGGGATAATGCCATGAAGAAAAAAGTATTGTACAAATGAATTAAACATTTCTCTGAGGAAGAGAAAGCATCACTGATGAAGAGAGCTCAGGACTACTAGTATCGAGCAGAACTAACAAAAACATTGTCAAAATTCGTCAAATTGTACATCAGAATCATCAGCTGACTGTGAGAAGCATAGCACACCAAATAAACATTGAGAAACAGGAAGTCTTAACTGAGAAAGGTGTGAGCATGAATAAGGTGTGCAAAAATCGTCCTGAAGAAGCTCTTGCATCATAACAATGTACCAGCTCACATAGCACTGTCTGTGAGGGAGTTTTTAGCTGGTAAACAAATAACTGAAGCCTGGCTCGGTGGCTCAGCCTGTAATCCCGCACTTTGGGAGGCTGAGGTGAGTGGATTGCCTGAGTCCGTGGGTTCGAGACCCGCCTGGGCAACTTGACGAGACCTCAGCTCTACAATAAATCAAAAATCAGCCGGGCGTGGTAGCACGCTCCTGTAGTTCCAGCTACTTAGAAGGCTGAGGTGGAGGGATCGCCAGAGTCCAGCAGGTCGAGGCTGCAGTGGCCAGAAGCAGCCACTGCACTCCAGTCTGGGCAACAGAGTGAGACTCAAAAAAAACAAAAAACAAATAACTGTTTTGAAACACTTGCCCTACTCACCTGATCTGGCTCCCAGTAACTTTTTTCTTTACCTGCAGAGAAAGGAAATATTGAAAAGAAGACATTTCAATGACATTCAGGACATCAAGGGTAATATGACAACAGCTCTCATGGCCATTCCAGAAAATGAGTTCCAGAATTACTCTGATGGGTGGACTAGATGCTGGCATCAGTGCATAACTCCCGAAGTGGAGTTCTTTGAAGATGACCATAGTGATATTTAGCAATGAGGTATGTAGCATTTTTTCTAGGATTAGTTTGCGAAATTGTCAGACCTCCTAAATCCAAAGTATTACTATCAGATGATAAAACAATGTTAAGGAAACTCTCCATCTTTTGTTTCAACTTTAAGATAGCCACTCTAATATTGACATAGTTTTCAAGCTACTTATATATAACACACTCAATCTTTCAATCATGGGTTTTTCTAAAAATTTTGAGACAAGTTTGTGATTAACATCTCTCTGTGGGATTTCCCAGTAGAAGCTGGAGAGAAGTAAAAACAGAAACATAATCTGTTGAACCCATGGTCTCCTTTATTAATTTTCTAATTTCCACCTTGGAATGTCTTCACAGATTTTATCATTAAATCCCTTTAAAGCCCTTTGAAGGGAATTGATGATGCTGTATTAATCACAAATATCTCACTGGTATTGTTGAAGTTTCAGAAAATTAGGTCAGCATCCCAACATCTACTATGCTTAATGTTTCTTTCTGAAGGTTAAGAAACCATGATCAGTTTGGCAAGGTTCACTTTTAGTGTATATTGATAATTCAAAGCTGGAAAACTATGCGCATTTCCTCTACTTTCGAGGGGAAACAAATTGATTTGAAAAACAATAAATTTTGAATATGGCATGTTTATCAAAATCTGTTTAACACCTAATATACAACTTGAGTCTATAGTTGGAAATCCAAAATTTCCTTTAAAGAATTATTAAAACTAAATATCCACTCAGAGTGCCTAAATGTAAATACTGTTTTATCATCAGCAACTCATGGATTAGAAAAATATTTTCAAAATACTTTTTCTGTCTTTTCAATTTACCTTACCAACTTAAAAAAAGTTAGTTTCCCACTGTTGCAGTGTATGCTTGTGTATGCTTTTGTTTAACTGTGTTTAAACTGAGAACACATTGTTGTCAAATTCTAATTTTATTTTGGGAAAAAGACAACAGAGAAGAAAATATCAAACTTTGAGAGTCAAATTACACATTTTTAATAGATCAATGCCACTGTTTTTAATTTTGAAATTGAAAACTCAATATCTTTATCAAGTAAGATTTCCTTTCAAGGTGTCTCAGAAAAGGGTATGGAACATTTTAAATTCTATTTTTGTTAGTGTGTCAGCTCTGTTTATAACTCAAATCTATATTTTAACTCAACATAAGAACCAAGGGAGCATGAAACCTAGAATAAATTCTCCAAGGTACTTCTAGGTCACACCAGAATATCAACACAGCACTTCTTGGTTTGAATTTAGTATTTTTTTCTGACAGAGCTTTAACAGACTCTTTCATTTTTATCATGCAGCCAAAGAAAACAATTAAATACAGTTTATAGATATATTTGTTTATATTACATAAGATATGAACAATATATGGAAATACAATGACTTTTTCCAAAGTATGTTTATGGAGCACTAGTTACATTATGAGATGCTATAAGAAAGAAAAAAGATATGAAAGAGAATTCATAATTCATATTACTACATTAAAGTCTCTGAGAAATTTCGCAATGAGTCAATCTGCTATTTTCCTTGTCAATTACTAGAGATCAAATGACAAATTATATGGTTGCTTTTTGAGTATGTATAAAATGTGACATGGAATCAATGATTTATACTCTAGGAAAAACTGAAGGCCAAATAATTATTTATTTGAAAGAAAAGATGTAGTTAAAATAGTGTTTTCTAAACTTTTGAAACAAAAGTAGAAGAATCAATATTTAAAGTGTGTGTGTGTGTGTGTGTGTGTGTGTGTGTGTGTGTGTGTGGTATGACAAGGGTACTAATTGTTTGCACATATGCATTTATTTCTCTAAAAAGTCCCAAATATGACTCTTAAAGAAGGGAGAGAGGAAAATAAAATGTATTTCTTTGTAGGAAATTGAACTATTAAAATAAAATGGATGGGATTGAACAAATGGATTTCCAAAGTAAATCCACGTAGAGTAATACCTTTTGAGAGATAAAAGGGAAAACAAATAAACAAACAGGTGTGAATGTTAAAATAAAGAGCATTAGCCGGGCTCGGTGGCTCAACCTGTAATCCTGCGCCTTTGGGAGGCTGAGGCGAGTGGATTGCCTGAGCCCGCGGGTTCAAGACTCTCCTGGGCAGCGAGACCTCATCTCTACAATAAATCAAAAAATCAGCCAGGCGTGGTAGCGCATGCCTGTAATTCCGGCTACTTGGAAAGCTGAGGCGGAAGGATCGCCGAAGCCCAGTAGGTCGAGGCTGCGGTGACCGGGAACGGCCACTGCACTCCAGTCTGGGCGACAGAGTGAGACTCCAACTCAAAAAAACCCCAAAAAACAAAAATAAATAAATAAATAAATAATAAAATAAAGAGCATTTAATATTTGTCACTAGATTCAATAACTGTTTTTAACTACACTGAAAATATGTATAAGAATTACATTTTTTGGGGGGAAGGAGTTGGATAAAAATAAGAAGAAATGGGAAATACATCAAGAGAGGTTAAAAGCTACAGGTAGAAAATTTAAAGACTAGGAAAGTTGGGGAGAGAGAAGGAAAAAAAGTGAGACAAAAAGAGGCAGGGTTCTTTAGACAGGGAGCAATTTCTCTGGTTCTAAAATGTGTGTAAACTGCTCTGATTACAGGTTGTAAAACAGTTGAGCTATGACTTGGGGAAGAACACTCTTCCATTGGATTCCTTTGAAATGATAATGAGCCAGTCAGGTTTTGTCTGCATTTTTCAGTTGCTCTTTGTCCTTAATTTTCAGAGAAAAATATTTAAATGAGGCAGACACCAAAAGCTCAATAGGGAAATGGGTAATTTTTTTTTTCTTGGTCTATCCTAGGCAGTGGCCAGAGGACTCTGAAATCAAGTTAACAATGGGCATCCTATTTTGAGAAAATTTGAGAATGAAAAATAAAATAGAAAAAAAAAACTGAAAAGTAAAAATGAAGGAAACCAGAATGAAAGTATACTGAAACATAGAAATGAGTGAGAGGAATGAGTTTTGAGAAGAAACTCTCAAACTCCTATCTTTATTGTCCATATTCCCCTCATGGCAAACTGTTGGTTCCTCATTGGCAAAATGCGTGATCTTAGAAAAATTTCCTAAATTCTTTATACCTCCATTTCTCAACCTTTAAATAAGAATACTAATATCTACAAAATGAGACTGGACTTCTTAATCTGTTTTTGCTTATTTCCATTTCCCTGACCATCAAGTCCTTTTCCTAACTATCTTTGGATTAACATTTTTTATGTCATCATAATGGAGCTTACATTTCACTTTTCCAAACTACACACATAATTTTCCTTTTCCTCCATCGTATGTGCGTACTTCATGAGCTAGCATTGATTGCATATGTTTCTTAATGATCTTGACTTGTCACATTAGTGTAAAACTCCTTTCTCCAACTAGTCTGTAAATGCCTTAAAGTTAGCTTTGTAACCAATAATTCAGTCTTAAAATGTATTATTTTTTCCTTCTCTGTCTTAATCTTAAACCTGTTTTAGAAACTTCCTTTTACCATGCACACTTATCTGACTTCATGCATGCTTAAAAATCCCAGGGGCTAATCCTAAAACAACCTGACTGCTGAACCTTCCTGCTTGGGGACAGCCACTATCCATAATCTGACTGCAGCTAAGGAAACACCAACCAGATCTCTGGGAGGACAACTCCCAAATTAAGCCATCAAGACATACCCTGTGTCACACCTGAATACCAAGTTTCCCTTTTTAAACTCTAGCATTCATCCTAAATATTTGCAGTGGTTTCTTTGAGGCGTGAGCCTAGCTATTTCTCTATCTGCAGGCTTTTGGAATAAAGTCAATTTCCTTCCACCATCTCGTCTCTCAAGTTTAGCTTTGAACAATGAGTGACCGAGCTTGTGTCTATTAGAACTTGAGTACTGTCTGTTCCTTGAAATGTGTAGTACAGTTAAGAAGTAAAAATAACTGGGAAAGTATTCTAAAGTCCAGTTTCCTATCAAGGGTGATAGAAGATAAAATAAAAGAACTGTTTGCCTCATTTTATCCATTACTATTCAATTAACTAAAAATGTAACTTTATACAATTTTTTTTTTTTTTAAGTCGAAGTCTCACTCTGTCTCCCAGTCTGGAGTGCAGTGAATACTCCCAGCCACCACAGCCTCAACCTGCTGGGCTCCAGCGATCCTTCCACCTCAGCCTTCCCAGTAGCCGGAATTATAGGCGCACGCTTCCACGCCTGGTTAATTTTTTGATTTATTGTAGAGATGAGGTCTTACCAATTTTCCCAGGCAGGTCTTGAATCTGCCTGCTCGGGCAATCCACTCACCTCAGCCTCCCAAGGGGCAGGATTACAGGCTGAGCCACCGAGCCCGATTTAACTTTATACAATTTAACTTTATAAAAAGTTAAAGTTGTGTTACAAAAAATGTATGGGAGGCCATTGTTTTGGACTAATCTCCTCCACTAGGAGGAGATCAGCTCAGTAGATCAGACCAAAACAATGGAGACAATTGTGCTAAACGCAACATGATCAAAGTGATACTTTAAGGAAGAAGATAAACCTCTGGCTTTCGGAATTTGTAGGAATTTGTGTTCTACCCTTTTTGTTTCTCTTTTCTATTTTCTTTCCTTTTTCTTCTTGGTTAGCTTGGGGAAATTAATGGCTAGGTTGATCTCAATGGGATCTCAGAACCAAAGCCACAATTTGATTGGTGGGCACAAATCAGGCACTTAAGAGCTGTTAGAGTCACTCACCACCAAAAATATGACTACCATGAGAGAGAGGATAAGCTGGACATGTAACAGAGTAGCTGCCAGCAGCCTCAAGAACATGTTCATGGAAGCAGGTACACTGTGAAACGTTATACAACTCAACTGTGTGGTGCTTCTTTCTTACATTTTTGCCCGGATTCTGAGAGCGCCAAGACTCAACATAAAAATGGGATGCTTAATTTCTAAAGAACCCAGTACTCTGCCTTCTGGGTATACCTGCCCTTTTTTATTTTTTGAGTCGGAGTCTCACTCTGTCGCCCAGACTGGAGTGCAGTGGCCGCTCCCGGCCACCGCAGCCTCAGCCTGCTGGGCTCTGGCGATCCTTCCGCCTCAGCCTTCCAAGTAGCTGGAATTACAGGCGCACGCCCGGCTAATTTTTTGATTTATTGCAGAGAGGAGGTCTCGCAAAGTTGCCCAGGTGGGTCTCGAACCCGGTGGCTCAGGCTATCCACTCACCTCAGCCACCCAAACCACGGGATTACAGGCTGAGCCACCAAGACCGGCTTGTCTGCCTTTTACATGCATAAATATTAGACCCTGGACATTGGAAATAAAAAATAGTAAAATCTTACTAAAGAAAATTTAGATTTGCAATAATTCTACCATGTAGAACATTCCAGATGAACAACACTTTTTAAGTGCATTTAAAAATGAGTAAAACTAGCCGGGCTTGGTGGCTTAGCCTGTAATCCCAGTGCTTTGGGAGGCTGAGGTGAGTGGATT
>NW_007253846.1:96119-246982 GCF_000164805.1 Carlito syrichta | reverse complement strand
GCCCCCAACCCCCCCCCCCCAAAAGAGTAAAACTGCATTAAGCCTATCAAGGGATGCCTATTGATGTGCAAAAGCTTTTGATAATATTATTTTAAATTTTTATTGCCTCTTTTAAGAAACTTTTTACAAAAAAAAAATGAAAAATATAAGCAACTAATTGATAGAAATAAATTGAATCTACCAACCTTTTCACTTAGTTACTATCCCACTTTGAAGGTAAAAAGAAACCTAGATGAAGTGTGTATGAAAGTAGGCCTTCAGGACAAATAGATCTGCTTCTTTTTCAGAGCTATGCATGTGAGTCCAGGCATTAAAAATGTTTTGTCAGCTCTATTTTTTAATGGGTTTCACCTAGAGTTTAATAATCTAGTTAAGAAATAAAAGCTAAATTGAAGAGCCATCTGTCTAACTGTGTACTTTCTTATAAAATCTTGTAGTGATTTTCTACAATTTATGTTATCTCAATATTCTTTTCTGGGGTGAGGAGGTTGGGGATGGGGATCTTGCCCAGGCTGATCTCAAATGCCTGAACTCAAATGATCCTTCCATCTTAGCCTCCTGAGTAGCTGGGATTACAAGCATGTGCCACCATGCCCAGTTTTGACTTCCATTTTGAAATTCCTTTATATCTCACCTAACTGATGTCCCTGAATTCAATTATTCTTCCTGTCAGGGTAATCTTAGAAAGTGATTATCTTGATAAACCCATCAGGAAAGGGCTAGAGTTTATAGCTGCTTTCCAGACAAAAACCTCAAGACCAAATTAGAGAAAAATGCCTCAAATCCAATTTTAGCAGAAATGAATGTTCTGTCCATCCAGATAATCTCTGGAGACATTCAGACTTCATATTTATTACACAGACTCTATAAAATTGACCTCTAACAATGTGTAACATGCCATACTCTCTTTCCTACAAAAAAAAAAGTGCATTATTTCTCTCTGTCTTTGAGATGTAAATTTTTCACTTGAGAGATATCTGTTTGGAAGTTCAAATTTAGGGTTGCCTGGCTAACAATTGCTTATGGCAATAGAACAGGTAATTAAAATAATGATAGTTTGAAAGGCAGGAGAGAAACTATCAAGAAACTGACAAATAAAAAAATCTTAATGAAATCTCTAAGATCTGCTTTTGTCAGTATGTTTATGCATGTTTACATATGTATATACACTATGTAAATGTGATACTTTTCTGCTTCAGGTGATGTTGTTAAAATGTATAAAGAGTTCTATTTAATTGTCTTAGAAAATAGTACTTAAATAAATCAAGTATTCTTTCAAACAGATAGCAACTAACTCAAATGCAATTTAGTTCACCTGATCTCAGACCATCTTTAGTAAATAAAGTTAGTTTTAAAATTGTTTATAAAATATAAACAAGAGTTTCTTCAGAATTTTCAGCATTAATTTTAATGCAAACAGTTTTTTAAACCTTGATGTCAAACAAGCTTGCTATTTCCTTTATGTTTAAGGTCATAAAATTGTAAACCCAACCCTAGAGGAAAAATACATTGCTTGGTGTATATCAGTTGTGGAAGTAAAAAGGAGATGAAAAAGTGAATTTAACTTTTTAGTTTCTTTGCTTCAGTTGTATTTTTGATACTTTGATTTATCAAAAATAACTTAAGATAATGCCTAGCCTTGTTTTTCATGAGCAATAAAAACATAATTGTTAAGGACAAGTATATTTGATTAATATAAATAGGATAAATGTTACAAATAAACTTGCTACAGTTTTACAATTCTTTTTCAGTAACTTTAATTAAAGTTATATTATGCTAAATTAAGTAATAGATATTAATGAAATGTCTGAGTGGTTTCCGAGTAAGTGAAAATGCTGAAATATTAATTGCTGGATATGAATTTAAAGTATATGTATTTTGGTATTTTTTATATGACATAGTGAAGTTATATATATTCAAGTCTATTAAACATGGAAAATTGTGTTATGACAACATGTTTCTAAAAATTATGAAATGGTGCTCATCTACAAAATGCTAATATAAAACAGTTCAATATTTCTTACTTCCTAAGTTTTCAGTTGAAATTAAGGTCACTAAGACATAAAACGTCTAATTAATATATGATTGTTAAAACTAGAAATAATAAAGAAAACTGCTTATGAAAAGAAAGTAAGATATATTTTTGATAAGTGAAGCTTACATAAAAGATTTGTTATGTTAAGGAAAAAAGAGAATAATTTTTGTCTTAAAGAAAAATGCCCAGTTATTTCAATGTGAGAAAGAGGAAAAATATAGGACAAATAACTGAAGAGATATAAGAAGGTTGCGGAAGATTTGTGCAAGTTCAATCTTATGGAAGAAATTTAATGTGTGATCACGCTGGCTAATATTAGATGATAACTACTACTAATATTTTTTAAATTGAGCTTTAATAGCAAAATTAAACTGATGCAAAAAGAATTGGTCCTTGCTGTTAAAACAACATGGCTTTCCTAGAGTGATCTGCTCTTAATAGGAAATAGTGAAAAGTTTTTTTTCTTTACTTTTTAGGTTATTAGGAAATAAAGATTCTATGCTTTATCAGGATGATTCCTTGTGCTTTGTGTTGTTTTTAGCAGGTCTTTCATTACTTAGGATAGAATACTTTCTATTAAAGAGCTAAAGTTTTATTTACAACTATGTAACTTTCTCTATTGGCCTTTTAAAATCTGGTAATTATTACTCTGGTCAAATGAATGACTATTATTTCATAGTGACCTGTGACTCTATTTTGATCAAGGGTTCTAAACCCTTGATTTTTAAATAAAATTCCCAAATCAAATTCTAAATAGTCCTTTTGATCTTAAATTAACTTTCAGATTTTCAAGTTGAGCCCCTGGAATGCTGTGGAGGATTATTTCTAAACTTGTATAATATAGATACCAAAATAATTAGATTTATTTGATATGTTAAATTATATGGAAAATATTGTCAAATAATAAGCAATGCTAGCCACTGTTTAAGCTTTAATTATGAATGTGTCATTGATATGCTTCCAAAAATTGTATGATTTCCAGAAACCTAATGTTATTAGTCATAATTTTAATTATTGTGTCAAAATGTGGCATGCCATAGAAATAACCAAATTTTGTTGTCAATTTTGGGTTATAGTTAAAGTTCATCAGATTTTTAAACTATGAACATTCTAAGTCTTTGTCATCCACATTTGTTGTTTTGAGACTTCGCTATATTTACAATGTGTTAGAGTTCAAAATTGCTTATCTTTCAAGGAAACATACAGAAAAATCTCTGACAAGTATTCTGGAATACAGATTTCTTAAAGTTTTAAGATCATACCAATTGGGCTGGATAAGAATTTCCAAAACTCAAATGAAGAGATTCATAGTTTAATAAAACTGCCAACCAATATGAAACAAAACAAACATGTATTAAATAGGTCCAAATGAACTGATGAGGATAATGATTTTATGACTTTTTATTTGAAATGTTCTTGGTTCTGTTTTCTAGTTTTAGGAAAACTTGTTTTTCTTGTAAGCTATCCATAGTTTGCAGCAATTTGATAAAATATATTTTCATGAACAAAATAGAAAATTACTTTTTCTCTCTATCTGATTCTCCTCCAGAATTCAGAAATTATTCATGAATATTTTTATTTTGGTAAATATATATTGGTAATATAGTTATTTGCATAAGCTCAATAATAATCTGTTCTTTTTATAACAAATAGAATTAGGGGCAATGGTTATATTATCAAGACTTGACTAGGATGTCATATTTGAGAATATACTTCAAATGAACCTATAGGTACTACAGATGATATCTGTAGTCTAGTCTTGCTTGGTTTACTATCACTGGAAAGTTTTTAAAAATCTAATCTAATATTTCTTATCAAAATTTCTAGCACAGCATTCTTTAAAACAGCTATGTAGGTGGTAAATCAGTATTCTCGATGTGCTTCTATAAAAAATTTAGGCCAAATTTGTGAGGCTGAACTTATTTCACAAACAAATTAGTCTTACTTTGATTATCTTTGGTAGAAAAAAGGGTGACTCGAACAGAACAGAACAGAAAAATCATGTTTCAGAAGGAAAACAATGGTATGCTGTTAGTAGTTTGTGGCCCTGTTGATTGTTTTTGAGTTTTAAACAATCTACCTATGGAGAAGACTGGATCTTCGACTTTTCTAGGCTCTTTCCATCCAATTTTCTACCATAGAATTGCTAACAATGCTTCTCTTTTCCTGAAGTTCTACAAGATGGAACTGGAAAACTCACCGTAAATTTCAAGAGACAATCCTTCTATCTGTTGTTTTGGCCACACAGAGAGTTCACCAAAATGCCCAATGCCATAATCAGAGACATTCAAACTGCAAACAAGGGTAAGAAGTTGATGACATCACATTGTGGAAAGCCTTTCCAAGATGTTGCAACAAGACCCACCACCCAATCACAATAAAACTCTTACTCCTTTAATTTTGCCATGCTTATGCCAACCTCGTTTGCTTGTCAGGATAATGCTATAATTAGCATTTCACCATCAGTAGCATTGTGGGTAACTTGACCTTTCATATCAAACCCAATTTTTTACATGACCTAAGTGATCCTTTAGTCCAACAGTTTCCAAACTTTTTGGCATCTGGTTTCATGGAAGACAATTTTTTGGGGGGGGAGGGATAGGGGAGGACAGGGGGCGTGGTTTGGGGGAGGGCAGGAGGGATTCTGGATGATTTAAGAGAATAACATTTATTGTGTTCCTTATTTCTATTATTATTACATTGTAATATATAATGAAATAATTACACAACTCACCATCAAAAAAAGAGGCATGGACAAAAGTGGTAAATAAAATGTCCGGCTGCCGCTGATCTGACAGGAGGTGGAGCTCTTCCGAAGCTCACCTCTTGCTGAGCTGCCAATTCCTAACACGCCACGGTTGATTCTGGTGCACCATCTTAGGCTTGGGGAACCCTGCTTTAGCCCACTTAGTGGTTATCTTTAGCCACAACTCTAAAGCAACTGTCGCTTCAAATTATACAGATGGTTCATTTTCAGAGTAAGACTTTGAGACCCACTTGTTCCCACTGCCTATTTTAACTCAACCCAGCCATGAGATACTAAATAATAGAATTGTTTTCTCCTAGCAGAATATAAAGGAGTCTATGAAGTTGCTAATACTTCTCGTTGCACATGAATAAACCAAGTATTATAAAGACTCAGTTGCAAAAATTAACAAACTATTTGGTTTAAAAAGGTAGAATTTGCCTTGTATTTTGATCTAATTAATGTTAATTGGTTTGACTCCTGGAGACCCTGGCTAAGGAACATACTCAAAATTCTTGGTATTATCCACCTAATAGTCATAACAGTAGTCTCCCCAAAGTATTGCATTATCTCAAAATCTTAAACGTTTGCATGCAGTCATTCATTGAATGTCAAATGATCTCTCTCTTTCTGGCTGGAATGATAAAAACTCAAAGAAATGCTTAATCATGAAGACACCATAACTTATGGATGACATGTTGAGATAGGAAATCAAAATTATGGTAATTGAAGGTAAAAATAATGTTCTGAGTTTGGGTCACTTTTCACCGAGGTGAGAGTGCAACCAAAGGAGGAACTGTCAAACAAAAATGATGAGAGATCATTGTTTTGGACTGAGCTACACTGTGGTCAACAGTCCAGTTCAAACCAAAAAGGAATTACTCGTGCTAAATTCTCCATAGTCGAATTGGAAATCTAAGGAATGAGACTTTTTTCTTTCTATTCTGTTTTCTTGTTCCCACCTTTAAAAAGTCTACTGTTCTTCTACTACCCAATGGAAGTTCTCTTTTAATTTTGTAGAATGGAGGCTGCATGATTCAGTTAAATCTATAACTCCATTTGCTGTGATTTTTGTGTTTGCTGTTGCTGTTTTGAGTTGAGGTTTCACTCTATCTACCAGCCTGGAGTACAGTGGCATGATCACAACTCACCACAGCTTCAACTCCCTGGGATCAGGCAATCGTTCTGCCTCAGTCTCCCGGATAGTTGGGATTCCAGGTGCGCACCACCACATCTGGCTAATTTTTTTATTTTATTTTTTGTAGAGACAAGATCTTGCTATGTTGCCTAGGCTAGTCTTGAACTCTTGGGCTCAAGCAATCCTCTTGTCTTGGCCTCCCAAAGTGCCGGGATTATATGCATGAGCCACTGAGCTTGGCCAGTGATTTTTGTCTTTTGACAGTTAAAATAATTTGGATTTGGTAAAATCCAACTAAAACAATTGTTTGAATTTTTAAGCTTATTTTTAACAAATCTGAAAAAGAAGATAAAATCTTAGATCCTAAAGGATCTGAGTCTGAGAATACTACTAAAGCATCTATGTATTTTCAGAGTGTGTATCTGCAGGTTAAGTCTTTAAAGATACAGTTATTGTTGTACTCAAACAATTTCTTTTTTTTTTTAGTTGGAGTTTCACTCTTTGTCACCTAGCCTGGTGTGCAGTGGCATGCTCACGACCACTGCAGGCTTGACCTGCTGAGCTCAGATGATCCATCTGCTTCAGCCTTCCAAGTAGCTGGAAATACAGACACATGCCGCCATGTCCGGGTAGTTTTTGTGATTTACAGTAGAGACAAGGTCTCACCAATTTGCCAGGCTGGTCTTGAACTCCCGGGCTCAGGAAATCCTCTTGCCTCGGCCTCCCAAAGTGCTGGGATTACAGGCTAATCCACCGCACCCGGCCCACTCAACCAATTTTAATGAATTTTCAGTGTCCGTTGCTTCTGTAGTTTCACGGCAACACAAGTAATCTCCGCCTTTTTTGTTCATCCTCCAGCATCTACAAACAAAATTCAAATAGACAAACTGGACAACAGCAACAAAAAAATCTATGGTAGTAAGGTTTACTTTTAAAGTAAGTTATCCAAAATCTATTTTTTCATTGCTTCTTATAGGTGAAGAGGGTTTTATTTAAAAATTCTCCAGGATATGCATAGATTGTGACATCATAAGGACTACGTGAGTAGATAGGAATTGTAACGTTTAATTTATCCTTTCTGTCTTTTTGTTTTCTCTGCTCTCATGAGAGAGAAGTTAGACAAGAACATTAGGTCAAACGCAAAGATTCTATCAGTGATATTATTCTTTAAATAGATATAGAAAGCTCAAGTAATAAAGTCACAAATTTCTTTTCACAGTCAAACTACCTAAGTTCTGAGCAATTTATCTTATTCACTCTTAAAATTGTTTTGACTGTGACCAAACTTTTTTCCGTTTAAATTTAATTTAAAATATAGATACATATAAATATGTACACATATACATAAATATATATATGTCTATCTATACACACATTTTGTGATGAAAGAGTGAGTGTGTTTCATGCCATCTTAAACTAATTTTTTACTGATCCTGAGATGCCATGGTAAAGCTGATGTTGCTTCAGTCCTCTTCATCCCTAGATCTGATAAGTTTAAAAGCAGTGATGAATTGTCCCCAGATCCTAAGTCTTGGCAAGCTGTTACCTTCCCTATGTGGTACATGATTTCTTAATGGTTGTCAAAGGTGAACTATTCTAAACTACCATCCAGTTCTCTTGCACATTAATGAAACAGGAAAACTTTCACTATTTTTTTTGCCCATGATCTTACTTTCTAATATTACATCTACTTTTCTTTTGCAGTAATGAAAAAATACACAGGCTTGTGTGTCTGTGATATGTTCAGTATTTAATCGCAGACTTTAATGCACCAGGATTCCCTAGAATATTTTTTGTTCCTATTATTATGTGCAAATATTCTCATATCTTTCAGGGTAAAAATACAACTCATTACTATTACATATGTTTTAGTTTCCTTGTCTCCTTAACAATAATATTAGTTCAAGAGTATTTGGAAGTGCTTGAGAAACTAAGACCTGGACAATGCAATATCATGAATTGAAACTGAGACATTTGCATGAAACTGAGAACCTCCATGGATTACTCCCCCATTGAAAGAGATACTAGAAAAAAAATTCCCTGTGACAATTATAGATGACAAGGGAATTTGTCAGTCTTTATATAGATCATAGACAGAGAAAAATTCAGTCTTCTGAGTATTTATAGCCAGAGGTGTCATAACAGTTTTAGGCCTAAATTTACAGTACTTATGAGTCCTAAGACACCATGTAGTTTTTACATATCAGGCAGTATCACACACATATCATGTTTAGAAGGATGTAACTCAACTCAGTCTTATGGAAGTTCGGTAAAGAATAAGTGAATATGAGCTCATATTCCCAAATTATCAAACATGTAAAGTAATAAACCAGCATGGGTAAGAGCTGGCAGAAACAACCATCACCAGAATTAGTACTACAAATAATTCCAATTATAGAAAGATCAGATAGAGTATATGAAGTTATGTGTTTAAAACTGAAAGTGCTTAAAACCATGAGCAATGACTTTTTAAAACTAAACCAACCAACCAACCAAAAAGCAAAAATAGAATATCTAAAATAGATATATTAATAACTGAAATTAGTGGAGCATGTAAACACATGTTAAAGAAAATTAGTAAACTAAGATATTAATCTGAAGTATAGGAAAACAAAGGAATAGAAAACATGAGGCTTTAAGAAATAAAAATTAAAATAACCAATATATCTCGTTTGTAGAATTCTAGAAGAAAAAATAGAATAGGGAGAAAATATTTGAAGAGATAATTACTGAACATTTTCAATTACTAAAAGCATGAATTTTTAGATTCAAGAATCTCAACAAAATCTAAACAGAAAAAAAAAAGATCCATTGGACACATCATGGTGTGATTGGTACTCCAAAGGCAAGGAGAATATCCTGAAAGCTACTAAAGAGAAAAGACAGATAGTCTGCAAACAATCAACATTTAGACTTACAGACAGCACCTCAGCAATAATAGAAGCCAAATGACGAACAATCACTTCAATTTGCTAAAAGAAAATAACAGTAACTTAGAACTGTGACTATAACTTAACTTACATTTGAGAGGAGAGTAAAATAAAGACATAGAAAATTTTAAGAGAGTTTACCATCATCAGAACCACATTAAGAAAATCTTTCTTCAAGAAAAAGAAAGCAAATATTTTAGTAGGAAAGCTTGAAATATAAGACAGAAGACTGCATAAAAATTTTGATAAACATAATTAAATTGGTAATAACACAGACTCTACAAAAATAATGATTTATTTTTGGTGTTAAAAATAGTAAAAAACTTAAATATCAGAAAAAGTACTATATTATAATAGAAGGGAAATTTTAGATTAAATAATTTGATGCTGTTTGTGTTTTTGGATGAGTAGGGTAGAAATAATAATTAACTTTAAGCTTATGTTAGCATATCTGTTAAAACACTAAGGGTACTGGCTGATCACATGCAGTAGATTGAAACAGGACCCCTACCTATCACCATACACAAAAATTAACTCTAAATGGATCAAAGACCTAAACATAAAACCTTAAACTATAAGAATCTTAGAAAATACAGGCGACACCATTATGGAAATTGGAACTGGCAACCAATTCCTGATCTAAATTCCAAGTGTCCACACCATAAGAGAGAAGATAGAGAACTGGGACCTCATCAAACTGACAAATTTCTGCAAAGTAAAAGAAACCATCAAGAGAGTGGGGAGACAGTCCACAGAAGGGGAAAGAAATATCTACCAACTATATGTCTGACAAAGGCCTAACATCTAGGATCTACAAGGAACTCAAAAGGAAAAAAACAAACAGCCCCATTCAAAAGTGGGCAAAAGACATGGATAGACACTTCTCAAATGAAGATATACAGGCAACCAAAAGACACATGAAAAAGTGCTCACACATATGTTTGCTGCAGCTCTATTCACAATAGCAAAAACATGGAACCAACTGTGTTGCCCATTGAAACTGGACTGGGTAAAAAAAAAAAAAATGTGGTGCATATACACAATGGAATATTATGCAGCCATAGAGAATAAATTTATGAACTTTGCAGCAACTTGAATGGATTTGGAGTCGATCATACTCAGTGATTTATCACAGAAACAAAGAACAGAGTTCCATATGTTCTCACTCATAAGCTGACCTTGAACAATTATAATGCTATAAGAAAGTTAATGTCAGTAGTGGGAAACTGTCAGGGGAGGGGGGTGGGATTGGCAGTTGAGGGAAACTGCTAGGGGAGGGAGGGGCATACCTCATCAACAAGGGTACCTGCATAATCAATGTTTATATACCTAACCCTGAATTGTACCCCACACCTTTATAATAAAAATTTTTTTAAAAGAAAAAGTGCTCAGCCTCACTCATCATCAGAGAAATGCAAATCAAAACCTTGTTGTGATACCACCTATCCCCAGTAAGAATGGCTATCATTAATAAAACAAACAACAGATGCTGGCGAGGATGTGGAGAAAAAGGAACACTTCTACACTGTTGGTGGGAATGCAAACTAGTGCAACCTCTTTGGAAAACAGTGTGGTGATTTCTGAAACAACTAGAAATTGATCTTCCATATGACCCAACAATCCCCCTATTGGGAATATAACCAGAGGAACTCAAGTCATTCTTCCATAAAGATACCTGAACACGCATGTTTGTTGTGGCTCTATTCACAATAGCAAAAACATGGAACCAACCATGCTGCCCATTGAAGCTGGACTGGATTTTAAAAATGTGGTACATATACAAAATGGAATATTATGCAGCCATAAAGAAGACAAACATATGGACTTTGCAGCAACTTGGATGGATTTAGAGTCTATCATACTCAGTGATCTATCACAGACATAAAGAACAGAGTATCATATGTTCTCACTCATAAGCGAAACTTGAACAATTATCATGATACTATAAGAAAGGGATTGGCAGTAGTGGGAAACTGCCAGGTGTCAGGAGGATTGGCAGTAGCAAGAAACTGCCGGGGAAGGGAGGGGCATACCTCATCAACAAGGGTACCTGCATAATGAACATTTGTATGCCTAACCCCGAATTGTACCCCACATCTTTAAAATAAAAAATAAAAATAAACAAAATGTACATTTAAGAAAAACTACTAAGGGTAACCACTTAAAGAATATATGTAATTTTATATGAGATGACCAGAAAAAGAAAGCATAAGGGAAATGAGCCCACTTAAACTCAGAACAGCAGTTTTACTGTTGTTAAGTGTCAAAACGACGATTCTTTACTCACACCTTTAATGTTGGCTTGATGAGATGAGCATTTTGACTCTGTACTGTGTACTGAAAGAATGATATGCTCCCGTTTTTATTGCTTGCAACTTACGGTCCCAGACCTTTTCCTGTTGGCCATTTCAACAGCCACTGAAGAGAAAAAGTTTTTCAAGTCTTATCATTTACTGGTTTTCAAATTCCACAGCATATTATTTTGGTGGAATATTCTACTACTTGTAGAGTATAGGTGCAGATAACAAAGATGGGGCTGTTTAGCTACTTTTGATTCTCTTGGTATAATAACAAATTCAAGTTATGAAAAGCAAATTGTTTTTAAATCTAAACATTTGGTCCCTTACTGTAATTTGTGGTTGGCTAGAGTTGTGAAACTAATGACCATGCCTATCAATTTCCTCTTAATTCTTTTCATCAAAGAGCAGTGATATCTCAAATATTCTTATCTCAAAGTTACTAATTTGTGATGTCAAGGTTAGTCTTTCAGACTAAGGAAGACATGGAAAAAAATGGAGTGTTAGAATCTCACTTTTTCCTTTAAAAATAGGCTCAAATTAAATCAATTGCAAAAAGTAGTGCCAATACTATTTTTCACTGAACTTGGTAAATTCTTTCCATAATTTCACCCTAAGAAGGTCTAAATGTAATTAATATATCCTGAGTGTATAGATCAATTTGAAAAATTGTTTTCAAAGAGTAAGATTAGTAGAGTGTGACTCAGGACAGTCCGCCAATTTCATGGACTGAATTATGATTAGAGTCTGGCAGAACTATTTTTTTTTTCTGATTACCAAAACTATATTGTGTTTGGATGATTTGGGATGATGAAGAGACAAATCAGAATCAGAGCACTGTGAGTATGGGCATATCTTTAAACAAAATCTATTTTTAAAAAGAGCTGACCTTCTGTGCCAGGGGAAATAACACAAAATGAATGATGCTTTTTTATGGGATGTTTTATAAATATTTGACATATCAAGAGAAATAGTCATCCCAAGAATTTGTGAAGCTCTACTCTCTAAATGGCTCTTTCTTTTTAGTCATTGGCCTTTCCTAAGCGCCCTGCTACAGAGGAAGGCGAACCATAAATGCTGACAGGGTACAAAAAAAGGACAAGCTAAAAATAAATTTTCTTGAAATACACAGAAGCATATCATGCACAGAATTTCAGGCTAGGTATGATATTGAATGAATTAGGTTCTCATGAAAAAAGTCTTCTCATAAAAATATATGTGACAGTGTCACATGCTGCTAATGAGAGAATGAGAAAGGTTGTGGAGAAGAAAGACTGCCCTTGGCAAGCAGTCATCACTCTAGCAGCCAAAAGTGATGCTACAATAATTAATGAGGGCAACCTTATTGGGCAGAATTGGTTATCCTGATGCTAACGGACTGTGGGCATATGCATGAAGAAAATACAGGGAAGAGCAAATTACTTTTTGCTTTTCTTATAGTTAATTAAATTAAAAGTTTAAAATATATACATATATTAATCCTTGAATTCTGTCTTGCTGACTGACTGAACACAAATACCGAGCTCTGCTCTGAATTTCCTATACTGCATAAGAAGAACATGTTGTTTACACACACAAAAACAGCAATTCTTTTATTTTTCTTGATTTTTTTTTAACATTGGGGGGTACAAGTGAGGATTTACGACATAAGTTGCATGCAGATGAAGTTTGGCCTCTAGTTGGTCCTCTCTCCCCCTGATAGCGGACCAGGTACCCAGTGTGTTGTCATATGCCCCCATCCCTCCTCCCTGCCGCCCTCCTCTGGCAGTCTTGAACATCTGCCATTCCTACCCTTGCGCCCATGTGACCAGTGATCAGAGCCCGCTTATGAGTGAGAATATGCAATATTCAGTTCCTGATTTCTGTGATAGCTTACTTGGTATGATGGTCTACAACTGCATTCATGATGCTGCAGAAGGCATGATTTTATTCTTCTTTCTGGTTGCATAATATTCCATCCAGGAAAAAATTCTTTTATTATTCAAACATTTTCAAATTTGATGTGTAGGGTATATACTTTACACCATCTACTATTTTAAAGGTTGGTTTTTGGTTTTTGGTCTTTTTTGGGCTAATGACAGACCTGGAGTGAGATTGATGAGTGCACATGCTTGTATATATGGTAACAAAGAAATTATGCTTATCCATTCACTGGGGAAAGAAAAACTTCTCTGCAGTATGAAGCCGGTTCAGCATGAAGTGTGGGAGTCCATGAGCCCTACGTACACGGGATGTAAGCAGATAGAACCTCATTTCAGAAGCTAGGAAACAAGTTGCAGCTATAGTGAAAAAAGGCCAGAGGTGAAAGAGGGATCTCTTTGAGTCACATCTGGGGTGGGGTGGATTTTTGTGCATAAGCCCAGTTCGACATGAACCTGAGAAATTGACTTTGTCCTCCTCATTCTTGTGCAGTCCCTAAGCTATATATCCAACCATCTAAATTAAGAACTTTCCCCATTTTTTTTTAACAGAAGAAGGATAGAAGCCACAAAGTCCAGCACTGGTATTTTTATCATGTCAAGCAGCATTTTCATTTGGTGCTGTATGATTTTAGCTGAGTGGCAGACTCCTCCTATTTTACATAAAAATGCAAGTCAAATGTTAAGATTAGTATGATATGTCTAGTGACTTTTATTTATTTTATAAATAGACATTTTCTGGGTCTTAAACTATTTTGTCTAACTAGAGCTCCCTTTCATTTATAAGCACATGAACCAGAACTTAGAAAAAAACATATTTTCTGAACTTTTTTATAAACCAATCTAGAAAATAATTAAAACTACACAGTCTTAGATCCATGTCATAGCATACTATTGTGCCTGTAAAAGCAAGGTTATAGCATAATATTTTGGCATTGTGTTAAATGAAAAGTAGTGCACAGAAAAGAACCCAAACAATGTAAAAATAAACATTTTAAGACTGAAACACTATACATGAACTATTTAGAAAAGTTCTCATGGGAAGGAGATTAATGGTACATTTCATTTTATTCTTTGTAGTCTTTAATACTTTCCAAACTGAGTTTATTATCTTTATAAGTTATAATATATACAGGCTATAAGATCTATTTTTACTTTCATTTCAGCAAAAACACTATATTTTCATGGATTTTCCATAAAATATGTGTTATTAACAGTAATGTCAAAATAGAACATTTTTCCTGAGTAACTTAAGTTCTTAGACAGTTAACGTAAATTAATATCAATTATGGAAATTTCATTTGGTTGAAGCAAAGAAGTCTATCCACATTTAAATTGTTCCTATTGCCCCTCTAATGTCTTTTTTATTTTTTAATTTTTGTGAAGCCATGGTCTAATTATGGATCACACATTGCATTTAGTTGTTATAGCTCTTTAGATATGTGTAATCCAGGCCACTTCTCCACTTTTTTTCATAATCTTTTGTAACATTGGCAGTTTTACCATCCAGTGGCAATTAATTTTAAAAATGTCTTTTCATTTTAATTTTTTCTCCTGATTAAAATTAAATTAACGTGTTTGGCAAGAAAATTGTACAAGTGATATTGTTTCCTTCTAAATATTGGGAGTCTCATAAGTCAGTGTGTCCAATTTTTTAACAATGCCAAATTTAATTCCTTGGTCAATGGGGCATCTGCCAGATTTCATCATTTTTGAAGTATGTTTTCCTCTTTGAAATTAATAAGCAATCTGTGGAGTAATGCTTTAAAACTGTGTGAAATCCTAATCCATAAGAATCTTTCATGTAATAGTTTTACCATCCATTATTAATTCTTGCCTGAATTAATTATTCCTGTGGCAATGATGTTGTGATTTTATCAATCCTATATTTACGTGTTGGCATTCTTTAAAGAAAATCTTTCCCATTTCTAATTTCTCAACATTAAAAAATACATTTATATAAACACATGGATTCAATGGGTTATGAAACCATTCATGTTATTTTTCATTTTAATGCTCAAATTGTGTCAAATTTGGCCAGTGGACATCCTTTTAAGTTGGCTCCTGTATCCTTTTCATATTCTTCTTCTGTTTTGAAGTACTTTTAACCTTCTATCTGGAATGTTCCTAACTTGTGCTGTCCCTGACCCACCTCTTCATTTTTCTAAGAAGTCCTGATTATTTTTTAGTGGGAAATAATTTTTTAAAACATCTGGACACTTTATAGCTATAGAAATTCTGAAATTGTGGGTCTAGTCAGTGGACTTTGCTAATAAATGCATAGATAGATATAGAGATTTGTTTTTCATTAAGGGGCTACAAGGTTGGTCTTCTATATCCTCAGGTTTTATATCTGTGGACTCAACCAGTGATGATGGAAATTTTTTTTAAATTGAAAAATACAACAACAAAATAACACAAAAAAAATACAGTATGACAACTATTTACATCACATTTACATTATATCAGGTACTACTAATTACCTAGAGATAATTTAAAATATATGGGGGGATATGCCTTCATTTTATATAAGGGACTTGAGCATTCATGAATTCTGGTATCTGTGAGGGTCCTAGAACTAATCCTCCACAGATATCAAGGGTCGGCTGTACTGATACCTCTAATATTAGTCCCATCCACACAATTCTTTCTCTTAATTTGTATTTTATATTGACTTCTCACTTCTCCCACAATGAGAACTAGTTTCCAATAGCACCATTATGTTTCTTTATTTGCTCAATCCCACAATACCTACAAATAATTTTTAAATTGCTATACTTCTACCACTATCAACATCAAAAATACTATGAAACTCTCAGGATTTCTTTGCATCTTTTCTCATTGTTTTACCTTTTCTTTAGAGTAGATCCCATAGAAGAAATCCCATCAGAGCACCATATTCAAAAGTAGACAAATTCCACTATAGAATAAGCGGATCAATTCTTCTGTATAATAATGCTACCAATGGTACAGCTATATATTCCTGTGTTTCTATGTGTTTTTCGTGTTAATATTTGCTTCTTTTCCATTCTTTTGGACTTTATTTTTAAACTATGTAAATTATTTACATATTTCTGAAGTAAAAGTATATAATTAGAATGGTTTTACTCTTAACTTTCCTTCCACTCAATTCCCACCACACCCTCTGTGTAATCATTTTATTTAGTATGTAATTGACACTTACTGTTTTTTTAAATAAGGATTTTTAAATATATATATACATCTTTTATGCCCATCTCATGCTTAAGCAAAGGTTGTGTATTAAGTATATATTTTTTCAATTTGTTTTTTTCCACTTCACAATATCTCCTAGTTTATGCAATTCATATTCATGGAGATCATGCTCATTCTTTTTATTACGTACTTGTATAGTTATCTATGTGTATGTGTTTAGCTTAGATTATTCAATCAACTTCCTATAAATGATAATTTTATTTGGTTCTGATATTTTGCTATTAGAAATATTTCTGTAGCAAATATCTCGTACATTTTTGCTGTTTAGTTTTCTTGAAGATGTATTTTAAGAGTAAATTCCAGAAATGGGATTACTAGGTTAGATAGTAATTTCATATGTAATTATTTTTTAGCTATTGGCGAGATTTTTGCAAGTATTTTACCTTTTTTTCTATATTCCACCAACAATATATAAGTGCCTGTTGTATCACCTCAGCATCAGGGTGTATTGCCAAATTCTTGAATTTTTGCCAACCTAATAGATGAGAAATTGTATCATGGTAGCAATGTTATTTTATATTTCTCACATTACAAGTAAATGCAAACATCTTTTATGAATTCTAAGGCCATTTGTATAATTTCTGTGGGAAATTGTTCATGTCATTTGCTCACTTTTTCTAAGTTTTTGATCTTTTATAATTTTTTAAGATTCCTTTATATGCTAGGCATATGAAACGTTAATTTGTAGAATATGATGCAAATATATTCTCCCATATTTTGAAAATTTGTCTTTCTTACTTTGTTTTTGGTAATTTTATATTCTACAATTTATATTTATTTTTATTTAGTTGAAATTATCAATCTTTTTTTTTTTTGCCTCTCAATTCTGTGTCATAATTAATCAAGGTCAAAAGAAAAAAATGTTTTAAAGGGGGCAAAAATATGACCTCTCTTAGTATAAGTGATTTTTGTTCAAAGTCTGGAATGGTCATTTAAGTCATATAAATGTTTTGCTGATCTATCTATCATCTATCGATCTATCTATCAACCATCTATCTTTCTATCTATCTCTCTATCTATGTATCTATCTATCACTGGTTTATCGTCTATTACCTACCTGTCTATCTATCATCTTCTCATAAAGTCTTTTCTTTGTAATCAGTGTCAGTTTTGAAACATTTAGTCCAAACAGATTATCTATGTTTAAAAAGCCTTCAGAAATACCTAAAAGATATCTTAGTCTTAGAAACCGATTTACATTTGCTCTTGTCTTTTTGTCAATGTCGCAATTTCTTTAATTTACTTCTTTACCTAAAAATGAAAATGAGCAAGTGAGCTATATTAAATTAATTAATATTTTTCAAATCTTAAATTACTAAGCCTTTTATTTTCAACTAAATTATATAATTTTGCAGATGTGTTTAGCCCCACATCTTTTATAGCTAGAGAGTCTGTTCCCAAGATTCTTCAAAGTCCATCCATTCTCTTGAAGAAAGTTCTTTATCTCTGGATCTGAGTGCTTCTATTTGCATATGTTTAGAGCCTCAATCAAAGAGGGTTATTTTGCTCCCAAATAGTAGGAAGATTAATAACGCAATTGTATAAGAGCCTATGGGCTCACATCTAGAAATATAGTACAATATATTGGAAAAAAATCTGGAATAGGAATCCGAAGTAAAGATATAGTTGTGGTTTTGTCAATAATTGCATGTTAGGAGCTTAAGCAATCAATTTCTGGTCTACAATGTACACATCTGTAAAATCTGAGAACTGTGATTGCTTAGATACCATCTAAACTGGAAAATTTATGTTTCCATGATTTTCGGTCCTCTTTAGAAGCAGCTTCTCAATCTTCTTTTCTTAACTTCATCTGACCTGCCTCAACCACCCATATTTCCTGAATTTATCATTCCAATTCACTTCCTCACCAAAATTTTTTCCCTTTGACTTCCTTACAAGGCCACAGAAATACTTTGTTAATGGACAGAATTCCATATTCCACAATTTGTATGTTGCTTACCAGCCTGTGTAAACTGCTGAATTAATCCATTCGGGGTACTATAACAAAGTATTATACACTGGGTAGCTTTTCAACAACAGAAATTCATAGTTTACACTTCTGGAGGTTGGAAAGTCCCAGATCAGGCCTCGGCAGATTAGTGTCTAGTGAGGGCCCGGTTTGTCATAGATGGGTCTTCTCATTTAACATGGTGAAATGAGCAATGCAGCTCTCTGGGGCCTCTTTGCAAAGGATGTTAAGTCTATTCATGAGACCTCCACCTTTATGACCAAATCACCTTCCTTAGGGCTTCATTTCCCAGTGCAATTCCACTGGAGGTTAAGACTTTAACATATGAATTTGCATACTGACTTTTAGAAAACTAACTTTTCTAGGTCAGCTACCCAAACTTTGTCATTTCTGTGAAGTGTGTGGGGAGGGTGGGTGGGAAGGGAAAACAGGTATAGAATACCATTTGGAACCTTCATGACTGGGAAAGATGCTATAATGAAGTCTCCCGGTTATCTTCAAGGCTAAGAGAATGTGGGCAACTTGACCAACTAAGTCTGGAGTGGTTAAACATTACCACCAGTCTGGTATACCTCCTTTAAATGTGGTGGAGCTAGTATTCATTCTGCTCTGTAAATAGCTCTCAGTAGAACTTCTGTCTTAAGGAGTTTAGTGGTCATTCTGACCACTGTGTCAAATGATCCTTTTTTTTTGTACTACTCTGTACTCAGTCTTGCTTTTCAAGAGGGGCCCACAAGTACAACTTTCTGAACAATAATACTTGAGTGGCTTACTTGACCACTGTATCAATTTGCAAAGGACAGCTTTCTGTAATTTTATCAGAAATATAGTAATGAAAAGACAACTGGATGGTCTCTAATTCTCTTTTTAAAAAACTGACTAAATATGTATATGTGTATATATATATATATATTTGTGTGTGTATAGATATAGATATGCCTATGAGTGTGTATGTATATATGTCTTTTTTACTCTTTTAAGAGAAGGCATATATATAAATCCTGTAATATCTAAATTCAGCTCTGACAATTTAACCAGATGCCTCCCTTCACTACGCTCCACACACATTTTCAATACAGAAAAGCTCAAAACTGGGAAGATTTCAATTTTAGCTGGTTTTATCCTTTAAATCTCCATTCTTTATATTTCTGAGGACAATAATAAAGGATCCAGGATTAATCATATGCTTGTTTGGCATATCAAAAGTAGTTTGCTTTTCAGAACAACTAGATTTGTAGAAATTATGTCTCTATAAAGCTATTTTCTATTTTAACTTGGGTTTATGTATATGAAAGATTTTGGATAAGCACATGCATATGTATATATAACATATCTATCTGTGTCTATATTGAGCTATGGCTGTATGAAAGAGGTTTTTAATCTAGGAATATAGTTTCCTAGTAACAAGAATCACATATAAGTTCGTTAAAAATCTCACTCTACAAGCATATGCCTTCAGCTTTATTAGCAAGACAAGAGGTTTTCAGAAGCAGCTTCAATTTCTGCACAGGACATCTAACAATCAAAGTCATGGTGCAGTTGTGCTATAGAAGAGGGAGAAACCAAATAGATGCTCAGGAGCAGATTTCTTTAGGTCTGACTCAATTTTAAAAATTCATGTGGAAAGAGGCTCCCATAATAGCCACTAATATTGTTTATTATTAATAATAATCAATAAAATGTTTCACATTGCAAGGGGCTAGAAAAGCTGATGTCTTATTTTTAGAGCTAGAAATTTTAAAATAATGATTTAATTTCAAAGTGGGGTTAAAGAAATGGAACTTGCAGATAAAAGACTGACTGACGTTCATCTTTTGTTTTTCCAGAGAATAAACAGTCATCTATCTAGTTTTGTGGAGCTAAAAGGCTGTTGGCAAGCAAAGTTTTTTTTTTAATTGTCCTCAGGCTTTATATAAAATTTGGAGGCTAAGAGAGACAGCTTTGAATCTATCATGTACTTCTAAAAATGCTCTTATTTGCTTCTTTCTATAAAAATAGACTTACAAAAGTGCAAATGAATTATTTTATTAAGCTTACAGTTGATCAAGGGATAAAATATAAACATAGAGAATAGAAAACAATGAAGTAGAACTTATTTCTTTAACTATGCCAAGCATGAAACAGTGAAATATTTATTAGACTTAAGACACCTAAATTCCAATCCAAGCTGTGCCAATCTATGTGATCTCTACATGCTGCTATACTCTTTCTCAATTCTATTCTCTCATCTGTTATTTTAAAGATAACCAAGTTCAAACTCTAAGGTTCCATCAAGCATTCTGCTTCACTCTGTGTTATATGAAAGGTTAAAAAAAGGTATTTGACTTGCACCAAGAAAAGCATTTAGATCCAAAGCAGAATGATCTGGGAACAAATTACTGAGATTGATATGAATTAGTGAAAACAAAGTTTTACCAGGAGCAAAATACCTGCGTCCAGGATCTGGTTCCATAACCTACCATTTTTTATTTAAAAAGTCACCATAACCCCTTTAAGATTCTAATATTTAATCTATAAAATGAAAAGATTCTGACATACTACCTCAACATGTGGTAAAGAAAATTAAATTGGGTAAAAATGTGTGAATTTTGTTTGCAAACTATGGAGTATTTTTTGAATGTGAGATGTCCTTAGAAATCATTTATGTTAAATATATATCCTTTCCCAAGAAATGTAGTGTCACTTTAAATAAGCAAATCAATGTAAACTATTTAAATTAAAGAGCTAAAATGCAAGGGTACTATCAATAAACATTGGAAAACATGTCAGTAATTTCATTAAATACTTGAATAAAAGTAACCTGAGATTTCTGTTTGTCATCTTCCAAGTGTTTGTTTGGGTAAACATTAGTATACTTTAACATAATGAAATATCTAATTTCTGAAGTTCTTATTCATTTGTTATGCCAAAATGTACATGATTAAGAGGTACTTTGCATTCAAATGAATTTAATTTTAGTAAAATATTTCAAAGATTCCTAGTTCAGTAATACCTTGCAAATCAAGTAAATAAAAAATTATGAGAGTTTCTAGATTCTGAAAAAGATGAGAAAACTTATTTTTAAAAACCCTTCCTGCTGATAATAATTATAGACTATGGACAAAATATAAGATACAAATTCTGTATTTAAAGAAACTTAGGAGTAATAAAACCAAACAAAAAATGGAAAGGATTTAGCCTTCAAAGATCTCACTGTAGGTAAGATTCCCATTTGTGTGGTTTCCCCCCAGGGAAAACTCCTAAGTCCAGATGATGTACCTTTGATAGAACTCAATAAAATAGTCATAGTTTTATTGGACTGAGGAGTAAGATAATGCAATTCGAAAGTAGATAAAATATGAAAATCTCAGAAGGGAGAAAACCACAAGAGTCTGCATATAAATCTCTCTCAAATCATTGGTTGACCCCCTAAACTGTACATGCACACACACACAAAAAAAATCAACAAATCCATTTGGGAAATACAGCAACTGGATGTCTGAAAGATTTGTACTGAGATATTAGCAGATTACCACTGCTGGAAAGACAAGAATTGTGAATTTCACCATTTTGAGGAAATTGGTTAATATCTTGGAATCTCCATTGAAGCAGCATCAGTGTCACACCTTAGGAGTAAGGGCTGCATACAAAACCAAAAGGTTTTCCATAAGACTCAGAATTTTAAAAAAGCGAAATTAACCACTCTAATAAAGCCTAAAAATAATCATTTACAAGATAAACTGCCAATAATTTAACTGTATACTTGTACAAAATACAGCACCCTTCAGAAGAAAATAACAGAGTACAGAGTCTCAACAATGTGTAACGTAAACTACTAAAACAGAAAAACCCTTTGATATGTGAGGAAACATGTAGCTCACTATAAACAAACACACAAATGACCCAGGTTTTGGAATACTAGAAATAAGAACTTTAACATAATTTTGATAAGTATGTTAAAGAAATTAGAGAAAAAGAGGAAAATTAGTAAAGCTATGGATGATTTCAAAAAAATAACTATAAAATTTAAAGAAAGACAAATGAAAAACATAAACGTTAACAACATTAACTTAAAACGTCATTGTGTGTAATTAACAACAAATCGCACAAAACAGAAAAAGGGATTGGTAAACATGAAGATAAGTGAACAGAAATTATCCAAACTAAAGTACAAAGAGAAATGAGACTGAGAAAGATAAAGTCTCAGTAGCCAATATGACAGTATCAAGTAGTGTAAGTGTAACATACATGTAATTTCAGTCCTTGAAGGAGAATGAAGAGGGTGTGGCACAGAAAAGAATATATATGAAGAGATACTGGCTAATATTTTTCTAAATTTGATGTAAAGATAGCAACCTAAAGATGTAGGACACTCAGTGAACCCCAAACAGCTTAAATAAATGCATGTAGGCACACCATAGTGAAACTACTGACAAGCAGAAAATAATTTTAAAAGCAACCGAGGGGTGAGGACAATTATAGACAGTGGGCCTTCAACAAGAATTATTACTGATTTCTCTTTAGAGACAACATATATCCATAGACAACAGAATAATATTCTAAAAACTCTGAAAGAAAAAACTGTGTTCTGGAAAAATATTCTTAAAAATTTAAGGCAAAAGAAAGATATTTTCAGGCAAATAGAAGTTGATAGAACTTGTCATAGCAGACATACATTGAAATGTTAAGAAAGTTCTTTAGGCTCAAAGTAAATGACTCTATATGGAAATTATTTTCTATAGGAATAAATGATAAACTTTTAAAATGGTAAACATGAAGATGAATATAAAATAAGATTTTCTTAAATTATTTAAAAGTAAATTGACTAATTACAAATCACATATGTGGTATTTGAAACATGTAGAAGTGAAATTTGTAACAAAATAGTATAAATAATAGGAGACGTGAATAGAGTTATACTGTAAAAAATCTTACATTATATGTGCAGTATTTTAATTTTAATTTATGGTATATTACAACTAGTAATTTGGAGAAAGATTGTCAAGCAAAAACATTTTCTTACCCCAAATTATAAAACTAATATATCATTTCCTCCATTTTGTTCCTTTTAAGAAGAATAACAATTTAAGGGACTTTAAATATTTATATGATGGAAAAGTCAGAAAAGTTTTTATTCAATAGATACTTAATAAAAAAATCAAATAAAACATTTTATTTTATCACCATACATTTCCAAGAAGGCCTTCTGTGTTAGTCCAAAGAAAGAAGGGTGGAATAAAATATTGATCACAATCTTCTTGAACCCATTATTTTGGAAAAGATTTTTGAAACGGTCAATTACTAAAAGTAGTCTGATTTTTTAATTGAAGTTCACAGATTTTGTTGAGCCTACTAAAATATGTTAGCTGCAAGCTGCAGTCTCAAGTGGAAGCTTCATAAATTATTTAGTGGACTTTGGGTGGAATGATTTTATATTGTCTGTTTGAACAGTGGGAAATTCTTGTTGCTAATACTCTGGGTTTTTGGTGTAGTTGATGTGAAATTATTCTTTTAAAATAAATTATCGAGTAAATTCCAACTTTTAAGAGTAAGCAAATGTGATAAGTGATTATGGTTCTTAACTCTGGTGGGGCTTATATATTTAAAAACTAAACTAATTTGTTTATCTATATACTAGGAAGAAAAGATAGGAGCCAAGACACAATTCCACTTAAAATGATTTATTTGTCTTTCAATGAGCTATTCCCATTCACTCTAGTTATGGTAAAACATGGCTCAGACATAAGAGAAACAGAAAAATGCCCTAAATCTATGAGCTCGAAATAGGACACTTCTGTTTATGGATATAAAAATAGAGGAAAGATTCATAACTATGATGAAATGTCTAACATTTATCTTTAAATTTTTCCAAAGTGAAATGTGTGTGAAGAGGGAGTGGTGGTTACTGATGATTAAAATACTTTGTGCTTATTATTAAATGATCATTAAATTTTTTCAAGTAAGAATCACCCCAAATTCTATCATGCAGACATAATCATTTTTAGCACTTTGGTGAGGAATTTGCTTAGCCTTTTTTTTACAAATATACTCACATATATACAGTATACTTGTAATTTTAAATAATCAGAATTATATTCAGAAAAGCTTTTTAGAATCCATGATTTTTCTTAATATTATGTTAAAAAATCTCTCCATCATTTATTTTTGTTACTTATTTTTCAATAAGGTGAAACAAAACCTATCAGTGGTCAGTAGTGAACATCTGACAAAGAGTAACCACTTGATAAATGCTAGCTAATAGCATTATCACCTATTATTAAAGAAAATAAATTTGAAATATTTTAGATGACAAAATGAATCATCATCTTGTTTTTTAAAATTTTTATTTATCACTTGAATGTGTCTATATTTGATGGGTACACCAGGCATTAACCTAGAAAAGATTGAAAATTTAACAAGTATAGAGAGATCATAATAGAATAATAAAATTTGAAAAAATAATTTTCATAGTTATCACTAGATTTCTGTGCTTTCTTATGTTACCTAACAGGTGACATGAATTAAATTCCAAATTTTCTAATGAAAATTGTCTTCTAATTAGAAATTAGCATAGTTTACAGGAGGATATTAACTATGTCATTTCCTCTGAGTTTCCTTGGAAAGTTGATTTATTTACTGTTCATTTTTATTCTTATGTTTATTCTTAACTACATAGTAGTTATTGTCATATAAGAACCTATATACTATCTTTGCAAGAACAGAGCTAGTTGTAACCTACCCATAATATTATTTGTATGCCAGAAATTGTTCTAGAAATAGTGAAGACTATCTTACCCTATATCAGTCAAAGCCTTTTAAAATCTTTGACACAAAAGATGGCAAACTTAAACAGCAATGAGGCTTTTATGAATAAAATTTTTGACTGTAGTTTTATAGATTATATCTGACTGTTCTCTAAATGCCTATTTTATAGTCTTTCCTTTATAAAGGTAGGAATATTCTTTATTTCATTTATTATTCACTTGACTATTCAATCACTGAATAATAATCATATATTTATTGAAGTCCTACTATGGCCTGGAAACTGTTGTAGGTGTATAAATGTAACTGTAACAAGACAGACATAATCCTCCAAATCATATGATTAGAGTCTAGAAAGAAATATGGATAAATAAATAAGTAGTTAGATGTAGTATGAAAGGAGTAGGTGTTATAGGAACATTTATGCCCATAACCAAATACACTGTTGGGATTAAGTAGAAATTGGTCGAGTAAAAGGAAAATAGCAATGTTTCACGTGAAAGGATAAGCATAAATAAGAAACTGGAAGCAAAATAAAGGTTTGAAATTGAAATAAAAGCATTTCTAATGTCTGGGACCAAGTAATCTAGTGGGTAAATTATGAAAAAATGAAACTGAAATAATATTCAAGGCCCAGGCTATGAAAACCCTTGTGAAACACAGAAAGGGATTTGAGAATTATCTTAAGATCAACTGACAACCATGGGAGGATTTTAAGTAATACCGTGATGGGATCAGTTTTGAATTTAAAAAAGATCACTTCCGTTAAATTGCAGACAGAGATCTTAATTAAAAGATAAGTCATCTGAGATAAAATGATGGCCTGAATATATGTGGTGGCAGTACAGTTACAGAGAATAGGATGATTTCCAGAAGTCGTGCATTGGACATGGTGATGTCAGTGAAAAGATGAAGGGATTTTTCATTTTTTTAAACTGAGGTATAGTTTCCATGCAAAATTAAAGAATTAATTTTAAGTGTAGAGAGGGGAGAGTTATGACAAAGGCATGCACCCCATGTAGCCACCACTTGAATTGAGATGTAGAATATTTTCATCACCCCAATAAGTTTCTTCATGCACATTTCTAGTCAAACCCTATCTTCTAAAAGTAAATGCCTTTCTGATTTCATTGGCTTAGTGTTGTTTGTTCATGAACTTCATATAAATAAAATTACATAAACAGGAAATTCATCCAGTGTGGTTTCTTCTTCCAAGTGTCCTCACCCCTGCAATTTTCAGCTTGCTTTATAATAACTCAGTGTCTTCATTTTTTTAATGTATAATTTATTATTATCATAAGAAGAGCTGATTCAATAGAAGTCATTTAGTAGTTGCCAGACAGGCAACCTGCAGTCTTGTGTTTAAGCTTTGGAGGAGCAGTTCTATATTGATTTTTGTCTTCTGTGCCAGGAAGAATTTTGAGGTGTTTATCAAGTGTCTACCTTGTCAGGATTCCAACTCTTTCTTCCCTGAGGTGGGCAAAAGGTGAAGTCTCTATTTGGCTCTTTTAACCTTTTAACTGTTTTGCTTTTGTATTTTTTTTCATTTGGGCTTTTTGCACGTCCAGAATCTACATGACAAGGGATCTTATACATATACCGGAGCTTCGCATTTGTGGTTCATTCCTTTAAAAAAATTCTACTCTCAATTTCCAACCAATCCTGCAGCACTACTTGCTAACCTTCTACCTCCCAAGCACGTGACTTCAGATTCCACCTGAGTCCTAGTCACTCATGACACTGGAAATCTAGAGTACCTTCAGGAGAAAAGCCCTATAAGTGTGGATTTCACCCTATGTGTTTTTGGGTTTTTTTCTTTCTAATCTTAAATCCTTTCCAGTTCTCCTTGACTTTTGTAATTTTCCAGGGTTATCACAAAGTAATTTTTGAAGTGTTTCCACAGTTGTTAATTGTTGTCCCTAGGATGGTTAGTCAGATATAAGCCATTAGTGAAAATAGAGTTCACTTCCTTTGTTTGTAAGATAGGACAGGTTTAAGCATATTTAAATAATGATGAGAAAGAGATAGGAAGAAATAAGTTGGAAAGACACAGGATAACAGGATTGAAAAGAAACCAAACCTAGATAAGAGCACCTGAAAGTCAAGAAGGAATAGAATCCAGAACACAAGTGAAAGGATAAACTTTTCATGGTGTACCAAGGAGGAATCTTTTTTCACTTTAAAATAGAAAGGAATGGAGAACATAACTGCGTAGCAGTTGGGTGGCAGAAATAACAGTAACAATGATAAAAATTTTAATTTACATTGTTTAATGGGCACCTACTATTTACCAGGCACTGTTCTGAATACCTAAAGTATACTACTTCATTTATTTCTCAAAGAATTCAATGAAGAAATTATTTATTTTTTTATAATTATAAACACACTAAAACTCATCCAAAAAGGTTAAGTTACCTGTCCAAGGTCATATACTAAATAGTGTTGTTGATATTTGAACATAGGTCTGACTCCAGGGTCAATGTTCTAAATAGTTTCTTGAAAGGAAGTCAAATAATTATGTGATAGCATCTGTTTTCTTTAGGAAGTCCTGGTGTTAATGTTGAAAATGAGGGAAGGATGCAGTGCTTGATGTTCAAGAAGAGTTAAGATGATATATCTGAAGAAAGGGAAAAGGTAGCAAAGTCGGGTAACATAAGAAGATTGCCAGGTAATACTAAGGGATCTGTTGCAAGTATCACAATTTTGCATATATGTGTTACCCTCTGTTTCCATTAAATCCCTTAGCATATTAATCATAGTTATTTCACATTTCTATTGTGATAATGCCAAAATCTCTGCCATAGTTGAGTCTGGTTCTAATGTTTGCTTTGTTTCTTCAGACTGTGCTGGTCCTTGTCTGTTGGCATGCCTTATAATTTTTGGTTGAATGCTCTTTATATGTCAGGGTGGAAAAGTGTTTTTAACAAAAGAAGAGGAATGATCATCATCATCTAGTAGTCACTATATCATACATGGTCTCATTTCCTGACTTTGAAAGTCTTTTGTGAAAATTTAAGGAAATCTAATATTACTTCCTTATGGCCTGATTCAGGATAGGAAAACTGGGGAATTTGGGTAATAGGAAGTGAGGTAAATAGACTTTTAATGAGTAACTTTATATTTTTCTGGTTGGGGTTAGATTGTGTTTTATGTTTGCTGTGGTTGAAAGTGTCAGAGGTTTCAATTTCTTCTAGTGTTCTTGTTTTTTGTTTACCCTGTTGTGATTTATGTTTCCCTAGAAACTCCTTCTTAAAAAGATTTTGTCTTACAACTCTCTTAGATGTAATTCCCCGCTATTTTGCTGGAACCCTGGTGGTATGTGAGTATTAGAGAGGGAAAGCATTCTACAATTCTACACATAATTCTTTTTGGTTACCTGGGGTGTACAGAGATACTGGACTGTGACCTTCAGTAAAGTCTCACAGCCTTTTTATTTCTCCATTTATGTGAGACAGGAAAACTATTGGGCCTGGAATTGACTTATTGCACTTTTTCTAGATCAGATGAGGCTCTAGTAAAGCAATTTCACTTGAGGACAAACCTTTGTTAAGGAGAACAGAATGCTCTGGGTGTATTTTTTAATGGCTACCCTTTTTTCTTCCCCTGCCTGAAGCACAGGAGGATTTTCCTCCAGTCTTCAACATGAGAACTGTGTGATATTCTTGAGAGCAAAAACAATGAAAGTGTGAGGGGCCCCTTATAATTGGGCCCCCAGGAGTTTTAACTCTGAAGCTAGTTTGCACTCAGCCTTCAGCATTGTGTCAATTATTGTTTAAGTATCCTTGCCAATCTGTCCAATAGTTGCTGCTTTCTGGGACTGCAATTCTTTGTATTTGCTCATATCTCCTGTTTTAGGGCAGTAATTTGCCTGGTGGTGTTAGTTCTCTGATGAATCTAAGAAGAGTTGCTTATTTGGAAATTTTTAGCTTTTTCTTGTTGTGAGGACGAAAGTTATGAGTATCAAGCTCTTTATATGTCAGGGTGGAAAAGTGTTTTTAACAAAAGAAGAGGAATGATCATCATCATCTAGTAGTCACTATATCATACATGGTCTCATTTCCTGACTTTGAAAGTCTTTTGTGAAAATTTAAAGAAATCTAATATTACTTCCTTATGGCCTGATTCAGGATAGGGAAACTGGGAAAGTTGGAAAACTCAAAAGAATGAATGCTTAATGTATCTTTTCACCATTTCTTAAACATCAGCTATCTCCAGTGAATGTTTGTCAAGCATTCAATTACAATTAATTCATGATTAAATTCTGTACAAATGTCTGAAGTGCTAATACCACATGTTATTAGAGAGAGATTTGTATACTTTAGATACTAGATGTGCAGTGGTAGAATTGGTACACTGTTGAGAAAATGCTGAAGTATGATTTGTATTCTTGTCTAAAATGGCCATTCCAAGCCAGTCATGGTGGCACACACCTGTAATCCCATTACTTTGGGAGACAGAGGTGAGAGGATTGCCTGAGCGCAGGGATTCAAGACCAGACTGGGAATATAATGAGACCTCCTCTTTATAAAAAATTTTTAAAAATCCAGGCATGATGGTGTGCATCTGTAGTTTCAGCTACTTGGATGACTGAGCTAGAAGGATTGTCTGAACCCAGCAGGTTGAGGTGGTGGTAGCTATTATCATGCCACTGCACTCCAACCTGGTCCACAGAGTGAGACTCCAACTCAAAAAAATAAAAATATAAAGGTCATTCCATGTGGGCAGAGTGGCAATATATAAATATTTTTTCCTGAATGAGTGTGTATACACACACACACACACACACACACACACACACACACACACCTATACTACGTACCTCTCAAGTTCCTATTTATTATAACAAGTGAGCATGCAGCCAAATTCATCTAATATGCACATACATATTATCCATATATTTTAAATTTTCCAGAAAAGGGGAATACACACACTTATACTCAAATTTAGATTATTCTCAAATATTTTATAAACAATTTCTTCCCAATAGGATCTAAACCATCTAGTGTATTAGAGTACCAGTTGAAATTTCTAAAATGCCCAATCATCTAGGAAGAAAACAAAATTTATTAGGGCATCATACTTAAGAACTTTTTTGTGGCACTAGTTCATCAAAAGCTGAAACGCCTTTTTCAAGTCATAACTGTGTCACTATGGTGACCACTAATAAAGCTCATGAAGAAAGGTAAAATTAATCCTCACATTTGTATTGCACATTTTGCAATTTTTACACATAACTTCTGTGGTGTCTTATTCATTTAAATCTTTGCAACAATCTTTGCTGATAGACATTACTATCCTTACTTTAAAATTGGAAAAATGAAGATTAGGATAATGTGATTGCAGGCATTTTAGAGTTTGGCATCCAAATAGTTTATTTATATGGAATGAAAGGTTGAAATATAATGCATGATTTGAAGTCATATATATTCCTCAATTAGTTATCTGGTGAGATGATAATAAAATATATCCATGATAAAAGAAAAACAGTGGAAATTAAAACTTGCTATATCTTCACACTTAAATATAAACATGCCCATGAAGACAGTGTGCATTGTCTAAAATGAAGACTCTGAACCCAAAGTGACCTATTTTAAAATTCTAATTCTGTCTGTAATTACTTCATATTCTTGGCCAGATTACTTAATTTCTTGAAGTTAATGTTATATTAAAGTAAATTTAGTGAAAAACTCCCTCCATACTTTGAATTCTTACATAGTAAATTATAGCCTCAGTATACCAACAAACTGAACCTAACTTAGGAGTATATTCTTTTAACAAAAGTCTCAGCTAATCAAGCAGCTGAGCTTTAATAAATCATAGGCTACCAACTACTTAAACCATATCCAAACAAGGCAAATGCTAAGATGCAAATGATCAAGCTTTTTTTTTTTATGTCACTTCTTGCTCTCGCCTCAAAATACTTCTTGCCCACATTGCTGGGCATGGCATTCTGGACCTCTTCTGGTTCTGAATGCTGCCCAATTCATGAATCATACCTTGTTCAAATAAACTCTGCAACATTTAATTTGTCTAAAGTTTTTATCTTAACAAGGTAATGTAGTTTTCTTTTTTAGTTTAAAGGTGTGGGGTACAATTCAGAATAGATATACAAGAGGTCATCATACAGGTAGTCTGGGCCTCACTTTGGTCCCCACTTTGCCTGATTTGAGATCAGCTATGCTTATTGATGTTATGTGCCCCCCTCATGCCCCTGGCAGTCAATCCCTTTATATTTGCTACTGCCAATCCCTTTATATTTGTATTATGATAAATGTTCAGGGTCTACTTATGAGTGAGAACATGTGGTACTCAGTTGTTTGTTTCCATGATAGATCACTGAGTGATAGACTATAAATCCATCCAATTTTGTAATATTCCATCATGTGTATGTACCACTTTTTTTCCTTAGAAACTGATGTTTATTTTCCACCAAACTTATTTCCATATTGCTTTAAATCCTGTGGTAGAACAGCTTAAGAACACTCAGTGGTTGTCCATACTTATTCAGTGATCAGAGCAGTGAGAGCTGCAGACCAGTCTTCTGTAGCAGGCTGAGCACTCAGGACTTTAGTAGGAAACTGCTGAATTGGCACAGAGGGCACCTGCACACCTTCAGATCAGTCTGCAACTTCAGGCAGAGTAGCAATGAACTCAGGAGCTGGAGCAGTTCATTCACCCTGAAATTCTTCCTTGCTCATAGCTTTTTCAGCAGCAGCCTGCTCTTCCTTTTCAGTCTCTTCAGGATCTCTGTAGAAGTAGAGATCAGGCATAACCCCCATAGGTGTTCATGGGAGATGGTGCCATTCATGTGTAGAACTTCCTGAGCCAGTATCCACCATGTCAGCTCCCTTGCTGTTGCATGGGGTGGCAATGTCCACATAGTGCAGAGGAGAGTCTGTGTTACACAGAGCAATGGAGGGCAGGTTAACATAAGATGCCTCTGTGAGAGGTTAGTGGTCAGTCCTGGAATCAGTAACCACCAGTAGACGGGTTTCCCAGAACGCTGCCTGGATCTGGTTGGTGAATGTTCCAGGAGTGAAGCAGTCAGTAATAGTAGTGGCTCCAGTGGCAGCAGCAAACTTCAGCACAGCCTACTGGCCAGTATTCCTGGAAGATATGACACTGACATCAGCAGGGTTTTCAATGGCAAAAATGTCACAAGCTGCAAGCAGAAGCTTCTCCCAGGTCAAAGTTGGTACCACCTAAGTGGGTTCCTGCTGCAAGGAACTTGAGGACATCCTCCTCCTTCATTTGCAGGATGTCAAAGGCTCTGGACATTGTAAAAATTTCCCTTTAAGTTATGACAGGAATTCAGAATGATGGGAATTCAGAATAATGCCGTTTGGACCCTCTCTTGGTAGCACAGAAAGACCACATTTTTTTCATCCAGTCCAGTTTCAATGGGTAGCAAGGTTAGTTCCATGTTTTTGCTATTGTGAATAGTGCTGTAATAAACATAAGTGTGCAGGTATCTTTTTTGTAGAGTGGTTTAAGTATAATCCCAGAAGTGGGATTCCTGGGTCATATGGAAGGTCAATTTCTAGTTCTTTTAGGAATTGCCACACTGTTTTCCACACTTGTTTTCCATAGAGGTGGAACTAGTTTGCATTCCCACCAACAGTGTAGAATCATTCCTTTTTCTCTGCATCCTCACCAACATCTGTTTATTTTCTTATTTGTTTAATAGTTAGTAGAATTTAGGCAAACATTATGTATATAAAGTACTGTTCATATATTAAAATTTGATAAATAGAGGTTATTATTATTGATATAGATTTTATAGATATTTTGATATATACTTTCTTTTTTCTTCAGGCTTGGAAAATGTACTATTTATATACCTATCATTTCCTTGTATTCATTATTTGATAGGTTTTGAATATTACTTAGAGAGAGAGCACGTAACTTCCCTAAGGGTTCCAGATCCTAAGTCCGGTAAAGTGAGGTCCAAATGGAGGCTTAAATTTTACCCCCATGTAAACCATTCATGTTCCTAATTCTGACTTGTACCCCACATCTTTATAATAAAATAAAGTAAAAAAAAATTACAAATAAGTTAGACAAAGAATAGTGCTATATCATTTTTCTAAGTATTTGCATAGCATTGTGTCTTAAATACTATGAAAGAAGGAAAAAATGAAATTGTTTCATTTGTCATTGCTTTTTTCTCAAGAATTCAGTACTACTATGCATCTAAAAACAAGTTGTAAAAGTATTATGGATTAGGATGCCATAACACTAACTTTTTTTTTTTGAGTTGGAATCTCACTCTGTTGCCCAGGCTGGAATGCAGTGGCATGCTCATGGTCACTCCACCATGGACCCGCTGGGCTCAGGTGATCCTTCTGCCTCTGCCTTCCAAGTAGCCAGAACTACAGGGGTGCGCTGCCATGCCTGGCTCATTTTTAAAAATTTATTGTAGAGATGAGGTCTGGTCAAGTTACCCAAGCTGTTTTCGAACCCATGGGCTCAGGCAATTCCCTCACCTCAGCCTTCCAAAGTGCTGGGATTACAGGTTTGAGCCATCACATTCGGCCACTAATTTTTTTTAACTAAATGTGATGATTGCTTTGATTTTGTATATGGAAAGAATTAAGGTTCTATTGCAAGCATTTGATTTTCAGATTCAGGAACAAGTATTTACGAAACATTTGCTTTCTTAATATGTTTACTAAGGCTGTCTAAAAAGTAAACTTAAACAATTTAATCAGAGTCACAAAATTAAATCATTATAAAAAAGATTGCTAAATTACCAATGACTGTGAAAATTGCTCAAAATATTAAACTGACTCTGATTCATCCATTTTATTTGTATTGAATCAATATTTATATATTCCATTTTATGTTATAAATATAGATAAACTATAATTTGTTATAAAAAGCACTAACTCTATGCTACTACAATAAATAATAAATATATAACCATATTTTTCATTTTTCTTTGAATCAAAAATATAAACTTGAAAAATGAAATTTAAAGTAAAGAATGAAGTTCTGAGAAAGTATAATTAAAATTAATTACACACTCAACCTTAACAGCTTAATTATTCCTTAGACCCAAGTGGAAAATAATTTTAGTTTAAAATATGTAGTTACCTTATATTTCTTGATGTAATCATTAAAAATAATTTGTTGATATAATTTTAACATAACATGAAATTTGAAACTCTTTAATTAAATTGCACATATAATCTTAATAGCTTGTTACTTTAGCCAAAATTGGATAAAAACTTTATTTCAAAACATATTGTTACCTTATGCTTCAGGGCATCATTTATGGATATGTCTTCCAATATTTTTTTGCAAAGTAAACTTTAGTATGGGAGCAATTGTTTGTAAGCTTTGAATATAGATTGTTTTTATATTAAATGATTACATTTCTTGCTTGTTATTTGTGTATTTAGCTAAATCAAGGTAAAGAGGGATGTGATGAAAGCAATTTGCCTGTGACATAAAGAGAAGTATAAAAATGAAAACCTAGAGGAAAATGTGAACTTTATAGTAGCAGATTAGTATAATTTGGAAGAGTCTTTCTTATACAATTTATCAGAGAAAACATACTACATATAGTAACAACAATGACAACAACAAATATGTATCAGCATCTACTCTGTATAAAACACAATATTAAATGCTAGCTACCAATCTAAGAACAAAAAATACACATGTGACTTGAGTGAAAAAACAAAATGAAGAACAATGGGATAAAAGGTAAGAAGTGTATAAAGTCATATCAGAGAAGATTTTAAAAGGAGAAATTAGCATTTATTGAATGCTCTCTATGCTTCAGACACAGCTGTGGCCTTGAATTCACATGATACATCTTCAATTTATCAATAAGGAAGTTGAAACTCAAATGCTTAAGTGATATTGTATCAGGGCATAATGTCTTAAGGCAGACAAAGCCCACCATTCTCTCATTTTCTGATGTTAATTTTATCATCCAGTCAAAGTAATGTTTAATTTATTCACAATATTGTTCCTATAATTTTTTACGACATTTTAGACAATGGGAATATCTTGCATTTCATCAAAATTTCCTTTTAGATTTAGTGATCATTGATAATTCTTGCCTGAACTTATCTGTATTACGACTTAATGGTTTACATATATAACTGTATGTGGTTGAAAATGGTGATTTTCTAATCTTAGAATTTTCCCACATTTGCCAGTCAGCTCTTCCATAATGATTTTTTCCCTAAAGAGCAATATCTTTGAAAGATATTGTATATTTAGTGGTGATATGGATAGACTGGTATGATAGCCATATAAAAGGAATAAGTAAAAGATAAAGTAAATAAGTGGAGAAAAAAGAGAAAAACAAAGGATCAAAAATGTAGTGAGACTTGAGAAACGTTTATGATTAGGAAGAAAGAAGAGGAGCAAAATATCTAAAATAAATAGATATGATATCACAATATCTTGGAGGAGCCTCAAGTTAGTGAACCACAGAGTCCACACCACAAGAAAAGTTAGCAAAGGTAAGTCTGACCAACAAACTAAAATACTGTCCACAGGTCCATGCAAATAGAAAGGGTTATTAGGGAGGAAATCAAAGATAACCACCATGGAGCAACAGACCAATACCATTCTCACTGACCAATGCAGAGAGTGGGGATCAAGCTGCCAATAGATAGAGACACCCCAAAAACTTTTAAGTGAGTGAAGTACCCTGCATCCAGCAAGGGTCTCTTTGAATACACAGAAAACAGAAAACAATGGTAGACGTGGGAATCTGGGTGCCCCATCTCCCACCATGCACCAGGTTGGCACAGGAACTGAAGCCCTGCCAGGTAAATGGGAGTGGTTGAGTATACCTAAGGGGCTCTGGGATTGTTTACCCCCACCCAGTCATGCATGAGTCATCAGTCTCATACAGGAGGAGTCTTGGTCATGGCACAGCAGCAGGCAACAGGATCCCAAGCAGAAAGCGGGGAAAGGAACATGCTGGGTCAGCAGCCATAAATGTGCAGCCAGCTCCCAGGCAAGGAAAAAAACCCCACAAAGTGAACCTTGCTGGTGCCTGGTCCATCTTTCTACCCAGATCAGGAAGAATCACCTCCAAACCCTGAGTGCCTACAGGATGAATTTTCCCCATTCTCTGTGGCAGATAAACCACTCTTTTTCAAGAACAGAGGTGTGGATTTGAACAGGGATAGAGTGACACAAAGCTCTCTAGGTGGAAAGACTTCTGGGCTATAAACTGCAGATAGCAGATGGGAGGCCCATCCCCCACCAGCTCTTTGCAGAGTGCTAGCAGCAAGGGCTGCTATAGTTGAGAAAACTGCCACAGGGTGCAGCAAGGAGCAAAAGTGAATGTGTCTCCCTCTCTTACTGAGGGACCTATATTGAACCACATAAAAGGCTCTAGAACAGAGGGTCAGTGACTAGCTTCAGAGCAACAAAACCAAAAGGAATTACAGGGAGAAAAGAAGGTGCTGTCACAAATGAGGAAAAGTCAAACAAAAACATACAAGCAACCCTTAGAGTACTAAGGAGACAGCACCCAAAAGAAACAGCTATCAGAGTACAACAATGGAACCCCCCCAAATGACTTGCCCTAGATGATAGTCACATAAATCAGAGATTGGATGACTAAAATGAACAGAGAGAACTGAAAGAAACTAGAAGCAAAACTAACCAAAGATGTACAGAAAGTAGAAGTGGCGTTGACCAATTTCAGAAAAGCCTATTGTGAAATAAAGAAAATTTTCATCCTGGAAATCAAAAACACAGTAACAAGCATAGGAAGCAGGGTCACCCAAACAAAGGAAACACTCTCAAGTCTCGAAGGCCAAAATATGAAATGAACCCAGTCTGTCAAAAACCTAGAAAAAAATCTCAAAAAGAAGGAGCACAGCCTTCAAGAGACATGAGACTATGTCAGTAAGGAGCACAGCCTTCAAGAGACGTGAGACTATGTCAGTAAGCCAAATCTACACCTGACTGGTATTCCTGAAGCTGAAAGGGAAACTGAGAGCACCATGGAACAAACATTTCATGGGGTCATCCAAGAAAACTTTCCCATATCTTACTTGAGAAGTGACCATTCAAGCATAGGAAATTCAGAGAACCCCCTCAAGGTATCACATGAAAAGAGCAACCCCAAGTCACATGGACAGAGTAAGCATGAAAGAAACAATTCTAAAGACAGCAAGAGAGAAAGGAAAAGACCCATTAGAATCACTCCAGACTTATCTGCAGAAACACTACAAGCCAGAAAGGACTGAAGTCCAATCTTTAATGTTCTTAAAGATAACAAATTTCTACCAAGAACTTCCCACTCCACCAAGCTAAGCTTCAGCAGTGATGGAGGATTATTAAAATTCTTCTCAGACATCCAATCCCCAAAAGAATATCCTCCCTCCAGGCCAGCCCTTCTGGATACAGTAGGAAAAAAATGTTATTAGAGGTGGCAATAAATGGAGCATTGGAAATTTAAAATGAGCATTTTTCAGAAAAGGCATGTCAGGTGTAAAATTCCAGAGATTATAGTTAATAAAAGAGAGAATGAGAATTCTGAGATAGTGACATGTTTTAGTGAAATAAAAGATAAAATTTGATAACTGAGGGTAAGTGTGGAGCAACAAAGGAAGGACTTATTAGGGATTGTTTTTTGGGTTTATTTCTTTGTTTTTTAACATAAGAAAAAATGTATTAAAGTAGGAGAAGGAGTGATTCAAGATTAAAAAAAACAGCGGAGTTTGGTATAGAAGCAAAGTCTTCAGGTTGTCAGGAAATGATGGGATCAGAGGTAACTTGATTATGGGTTACAAAGATCAATATACCTTCACTTGCAATTATTTTTCAGAAAATAAGAAATTACATTAGGGAGAATAGATCCAAGAGGCTACATCCTATCAATGAAGCCAAAGGTGAACTTATACATAAATAGTGTTCGTGTGTGGAATAAGTGAACCTGGAACTTAGGCAAAGGATAGAATTACTTTGGGGGCTTCAGTAAGAAATTAGCAGGCAGGAGAGCTGCCATTGAGTTGGCATCTGTACTGTGAAAAATCTGCATGATTGTCTCTCTCTGGGATTTCTTTGTGACCCAGAACAAGAACAGAGAAAGCAAATATGAGATTATAAAACAAAAGATTGGCTGGGCTCGGTAGCACAGCCTGTAATCCCGTGCCTTGGGAGGCTGAGTTGAGTGGATTGCCTGAGCCCCCGGGTTTGAGACCTGCCTGGAAAACTTGGTGAGACCTCATCTCTATAATAAATCAAAAAATTACCTGGGCATGGTAGCACGCGCCTGTAGTTCCAGCTACTTGGAAGGCTGAGGTGGAAGGATCGCCGGCGCCCAGCAGGTCGAGACTGCGGCGGCCGGGAGCGGCCTCTGCACTCCAGTCTGGGTGACAGAGTAAGACTCCAACTCAAAAAAATAAAAAATAAAAAGATTTATTTAAAAATGGTTAAAAAGAGGAATCAAATAGATGAACGTGAAGTTCAGGTTGATAATGCAGTGTCAATTACCTGAGAGTAGGTAGCCAGGAAAATTCAGATAGTTTAAGATATAAAGCATTTTCTCACTATGTGTTTATGTACATAAGCAACTTTTTACATTTATGGTGTGCACACATATATAGTTGTGTATAGCTGTGTAGGCATATGTGGCTAGATAAACAGCTAATAATATAATTAGATATGGTTTTATTTATCTCTGAAATTCCACTAATACATGGGACTATGCTGCATTTTCAAGGAGATGGTTCTTTTTAAGCATCAACACTTGGGAGTCAGGGGTTCTTTAGGCAATACCATAAAGAATCTTCACATTCCTACCTATTCCTTGCTGATTTTTTTATTTTTGGTTTCCTCATGAAGAAGAATAAAAGGAGCACCACTGCTGCTAACTGGAGACCATAGACTAGGACCACAGATAGGTAACTTTTCTCCAAACATCTCCTGCTTTACATGAAAAATGAAGCTTGAATAGTTAATATATTATCTTATAGCCGGAGCTAGAGCTAAGTGATACTTAAGATAGTAGTTGTTTTTGGAAAGACTTTTGATCACCCTAGCTTTGCTATAGAGTCAACCCTCTTTATGTTCAGCTTCACCCTCACACTTTTAGTTGCCCACACTTAACTGTGGTCTGAAAACAATGAACAAAAAATTCCAGAAATAAGCAATTCATAAATTTTCCATTGTTTGCCACTCTGAGAAGTGTAATGAAATCTCACAATGTACTGCTCCAACTCACCCAGGACACAAATTATCTGTTGTCCAGCATATCTACATTGTATATGCTACCCCTGTTAGTCACTCCGTAGTCATCTCAGTTACCTAATTGAAAAACCAGAATATATAGGGTTGGTACTATTGGTGGTTTTAGGCATCCATAGGAGTCTTGAAATATTTTTCCCATGGATAAGGGGAGACTACTGTACAGTGATGGATGACATTACCTCATGAAGAATAGTAGCTTGCTATAGTAGTTTGAATGTGTCCCCCAAAATCCATGTGTTGAAAAATTAATCCCCAATGCAGCAATGTTGAGAAGTAGGAATTTTAAGAGGTGATTAGATCATGTGGTCTCTGCCCTCATGAATGGAGTAGTGTCATCATCAAGGTTTTAAAAGTGAGTTTGGCTTTCTCTCACTCCTCACACGTTTGATGCCTTCCATCATGTTATGCTGAAGTAAGAAGGCTCTCACAGGATGCTGGCCCCTCAGTAGTGGACTTTCCAGTCTCCATAGTTGTGAACCAAATAAATTTATGTTTATTATAAATTACTCAGTCTCTGATATTCTGTTATGTTATAGCAGTACAAAATGGATTAAGATGCAGCTCATTAATTTCATTCATGAATTAAGGAAAAAGAAGTTAAATTTTTAGTAAGAGGAATATTAAGCATTTTCACATATATTGAAAAACATATATATTTTAATTAGCTAAATTGGGAATTATTTTTAGCTATTGAAAGTATTACATAATTTATATAAGCTTTTTTTCTTTTTGTGGAACATGGGTAGTATTCATATTTGGTAATTATGTAGTTTTTTTTTTTAAAGCCCTTAAGTAATTTTTTAAAAGCTTCAATGTAAAATACTTTTGGTTATTCAAGTCCAAAGAACTTCTAGATATGAAATACATTTGCTAACTCCAGATAATGTTTAAATACTATTGTTTCATAATTAGTTGTTGGGTATACTGGGAAAATGATACAAAAAAGTAAAGTTTAAAAAGTCAAAATATCATCTTCAACATGTAGCAGAATAAAATTGATCCTGTAGAGTTGACCAAAAATAACTAAAAATACTTAGTCTAAGCAGTAACCTTTCCTCCTATAGCCCATTACAAAGACAAAAATAAAATCAGAACATTACATCAAATCCGATCATCACATACACAAGGTACATCTCATATTATAAAAATCTAAAAACAGTACTACCAGAATTGAAGAAAGAGTATTTGCATACCATCTAGTGGTCACTTTCAAAAATAGCAAATTTTTTTTCAAAAAAAATAAGTTGAAGTGGTATATATGACTATGCCTGACCTAAAGATAATTCAAATTTTATGTATTTAAAAAATAAGGTGAGGAGTGTTCTGTTAACGTCTGAGATGTGCAAGCATACTATTATCACCTGAAATAATTATTTCACATTTGTTTAATTTTTAAGAGGTGTCAAATATTGTGTTTACAGTAGCTCACCATTTTTGTCATATATTTACTTTTGTTTCTGTGTTCAACCACAAATAAAATGTCCTGAAGCTGATTTTTAAACAAAATTAAATGAAGTTTCATTATTTTATAACAGTAGACAATAAAATACAATAGCCAAAGTTTTTATGCTGTTTCAACAGAGTAGGCTTACGTTTAAAATAAAATATTTGCTTCACTAATTTCTTCTGGAGGGTATAAATAGAGACAGTAGCCAAATGATGGACTCTACAAATTTTTGTGAATGACATCATAATGCGTCAGTCATCTGACTTATCTCTCTATTTTTGGAAAAAAATAAGTTAGCTGCTGATTATTTAAATAATCTTTAAATATTATTCATTTATATTATTTTATTTAACGATTTCAATACAGAATAAGGCGTTTTGTGATTTATTTTTTTCTTAGGTTCACTTAAGTCAGAAGTATTCAGTTCATAGGAAGCACGGTGGCCCTCATTCTTGAAGCCAGTGCATAATGTACCAGCTAAGCAGGCAGAAGGCATTGCTTCTTGATGAATGCAGAATGTGTGGTAAGGATGAGACGCCTGTGGCAATGTAGCTGTCAGGAACAATGCTACATGTGTTCTGCTGCCAGAGAAAAGTCAAAGGAGACCAGGAATTGCAAGCACGTTCACTTGGAATGAATCATGCTAAGAAAGGCAAGCTTAAATTTTATGATAAAAATAGAAGAGAGCACATTAGTAGAGTCCTCAGTTGGGGGCCTACAAAATTGAAAGGGAATCTGCCTTCAGGCTGAATCTGTGCTGGGAAAACTTACAGGGCAGAAGGTGTTTTCATTTTTTTCTGCTCAGAGCTCTAATTATGGGAGATGGAAAGAACATAACACTTGAATATGGTCTTGAAACTTTGTGTTATGGATTGTGAACAACTGAAACTTGGAAACTTGGGCTCCATTGATTCTGGCTTCCTTCAAAGTTGGAAGCATATGGCATTCACTTCCTTTCTTAAGGTGTTTTAGTTCAACCATTAATGTTTGGAGTTTATAGTATACAGTAACAGAATTCTTTTCTAACATAGAACCAACAGAGAAATTTAGGTTACATAAAACCAAAGACCTATATTTCTTGATGTTTTAACCTGAGCTTCCCCTAGAAAGCAAAGCTTGAAAACAACAGCCTGTATACAACTGGCTTATTTTGGAAGTGACCCAGGAGAAAAGAACAAAGATGAGAAAGTATGAAAATGGAAAGAAGAGATGGTCATTCAAAGTGTGTATTTTTGACATGGTCACCACGGTAGGCAAGGGACCTTCAATCTTATTGGCAGCCTCGGAAAAGCCATGTAGAATTCATTTCAGAATTGTGTACCTGAGGAACCAAAAAAACATAGAAAGCAGTTTTTCCCCATCAATGGAGGTTGACTCTTTACAATTTAGAGTAAAAGAATACCAGAAAAATATAGAGTAGCAAAGACTAGAGCAACATCAATTATACAGAAAGTGTGAGATGGAAACAAGTCTGTATGCATTAAAACCACCCATGGGAACAATTTTTTCCAATCCTCTGTGTTCTTGATGAGGCTTTCTTTAATCTCAATTCGACTAGACTATAGCTATTTCACAAATGACTCATCGCCATATGATGTCTTTTGGAAATAGTGGAGAAAATTAGGTGATTGCAGACTTCTATAATATTTCCCTTTATATTCTCCTAACAAATCATAGTTATTGAAGTTTCATAAATAAAGAGATCGCGACCTAATTTCACTATAACGTATCTTCATGACACTGAACTACTCAAACTGAGTCTGGTTTCTTATTAAACTTTGAAAAATCCAAATGTACTCTATAGATTTTAGGTTTTGTAAGGATAATATAAAATAAAATATGTGAAAGCACTTTTCAAATTGGAAAGTCTTTTTCAAATGAAAGTAAGTATGCTCTTATGCCATTTTAGCTTTCTGGTTTCTATGTTCTTAAGTGTAATTTTTGGCAAATTACCATAAAAGAATTCTTTAAATCTTTCTCCTAATAGATATCATTTAGCCAGATGACTCAGGATTTCTCAGTCAACAAGAATCCTCTTTTTCTTCCACTATGTTCTGCAGTTGTTCATTATACAATAAAAATAATATACAAACTGTGGCCTGTCCTGATAAGGATTGCTATTTGCTTCTAGAATCAGGCACTTAGGGGCCATTTGGGGGGTTTCCTTGGCACTGAGTCTGGATGTGTGACAGACTGAAAAACTCTGTTCAACACCCACAGTGCTGAACATTCCACTTTCTAAATATGTAGCTGGAAAACTTCCCAGATTGTACATCTGCCTCTCTAATTTACACCTCCAAAGATGAGGGTGAGCAAGGAAGAGGTGAGAAGCTTTAATGAACTACTTGGAGCCTTTGCATGTGCTGTGGGAAACTTCACAGCACATACCAAAACCTGGCGACAGGGGACTGGGTGGAAAGTAAGTATGTGAACATTCCGTTTCAGTGATGTCCAGGACATTCCAGTGGCCTCCTTATCTTCAAAAAGTGACCAAGAATCCCTTTTGTTTATTCTTATCTTCTATCAGCCCTTCCAAGATGCCTCCTAGGTCCCAGATTGGACATTCATTGAATAGCTCCACTCAGTCACCTGCTAGTGTGACATCAATGGTGGACCTGGCATGACTGGGGACCACTTTTATTAGCACATGTTGGATTGACATTCCTACACTATGGATGCTTCCTAAGTAGACACTAAGTTTACCTTAAAAAGAAACCAAATGTTTACCTTAAAAAGAAAACTCTAAGACAGCGAAAGCTGCAGAATAATGCTGGCAAAAGCATATAAATTCTAAGTTGACTATAGTGAAAGAGGGAAAAAGTTTGTAGAGAGCAAACCTGCTTACTGTTCAGTCTTAACTAATGATGATTCTCAGCAGGCCATTCTTACAGTCCATGGTGTGAAAATAATAATATGTTGCTTATGCTTTGGGGAATAACTTTTGTTGTGATTAAACTCAAGATAACCCTTAATATGGCATTTTCCAAATTGGTATAGTGGGTTACCTTCTTTGTCCATATAATAAATACCTCCTTATTTTCCGGGGGTTCTTAACCTAGGGTCCACGGACCTTAGATAGAACAAGAATAGAATTTAGTATATTTGTAAACACAGGGGGAAAGACAGCACATCTTTACTTTTGCTGCCCTCTCACTGAAATTTAGTGTACATTTTAAAATTCAGTATCATCTGCAAACCTCAATATTATTAGCAGAACCTGTGACTTTGTTACCAACAGAAATCAAAGTTATTTTTATAACAGTTACAATTTTTGCAGGTATCTCAAAAACATTTAAATTCTTCACTTCTTTGAGTTAAGATAATTGTGAGGACCAACAATAGTTCTTGTTATTTAATAATTAATAAAGAAGCAACTATTTCTACACGAAATTTTTATTTTATGGATAGTTATAGAATTATACAGTTAGCCTTGGTTATTTTTCTTTTTTAATTGTAATATTTTATTTTATTGAATTGTGGGGTACAAGTGAAGATTTACGATGTAAGTAAGTTACACACATGTGAAGTTTGGATTTTTAGCTGGCCCTCTCTTCCCCTGATAGTGGACCAGGTACCCAGTGTGTTGCCATGTGCCTGCCTGCCTTCCTTCCTGCCTCCCTCCCCTAACAGTGTCCAGCATCTGCCAATCCCACCCTTGTGCTCATGTGACCAATGATATAAGCTCACTTATGAGTGAAAATATACGATACTCAGTTCTTTGTTTCTGTAACAGTTTACTTGGTATGATAGTCTCTAGTTGCATCCATGTTGCTAAACAGGCCATGATTTTGTTCTTCTTTATGACTGCATAATTTTTCATTGTGTATATGTGCCACATTTTCTTTATCCAGTACACTTTTGATGGACATCTAGGTTGGTTTCATGTCTTTGCTATTGTGAATAATGCTGCAATCAACATACGTGTGCAGGTGTCTTTTTGATAGAGCTATTTATGATCAAGTTATATCCCCAGAAGTGGGGTTACTGTCTTGTATGGACGCTCATTTTCAGTTTGAGATATTGTCACAGTGGTTTCCACAAAGTTTGAAGTAGCTTACATTCCCACCAACAGTGCAGAAACGTTTCCTTTTCTCCACAACCATGCTAGCACCTATTGTTTCTTGACTTTTTAATAATAGCCATCCTTACCAGTGTTAGGTGGTATCTCATTGTATTTTTGATTTACATTTCTCTGATGATTAGGGGGCTGAGCATTTTTTCATGTGTTTGTTGGCTGCTTGTATGTCAGTTTTTGAGAAGTGTCTGTTCATGTCCTTTTCCTACTTCTTAATGGGATTGTTTATTTTTGTTTTTTGGGTGTTTTTTCCTTTCAATTTGTCTGAGTGCCTTGTAGATTCTGGATGTCAGGGCTTTTTTCAAATTCATGCCTTACTAATATTTCTTTCCTTTCCATGGGTTGCCTCTTTGCTCTCTTAATGGTTTCTTTTGCTATGCAAAAACTTTTCATTTTAATAAGGTCCTATCTGTCAATCTTAACTTTTGCTGTATTTGTTTTTGAGGGACTTGGCCATGAATTCATTGCCTTCTCTGACGTCCAGTAAGGTGTTCCCTGTGATTTCCTTTAAGATTCTTATAGGTTTTGCATTTAAGTTCTTGATCCATTTGGGGTCAATTTTTGCATATGGTGATAGGTAGGGGTCCAGTTTTATTCTTCTGCATGTGTCTAGCCAGTTTTTCAGCTCAGTTTGCTAATTATGTTTTTTTCTCCTCCAATGTTTGTTTTTTATGGGTTTGTCTAAGATGAGTTAGTTGGAGTACTGTGGTTTTATTTCCAGATTTTCTGTCCTGTTTCATGGGCCTATGTGTCTAATCCTGTGCCATTACTAAGCTGCCTTAGTTACTGTAGCCTTGTAATAAAGTTTAAAGTTTGGGACTGTGATGCCTTCAACTTTGTTTCTTTTGTTGAGGATCATTACAGGTAATTTATAGACTCTTTGATATGTATTCAACACCATGCTATGTGATTCCAAGCTCTTTTTATAAGTCAAGAGAATTTGTGATTTTGCAGGATATGGGAAAAATCAAGGCGCCTGCCCCATACATATGCACATATTAAGATGAATAAGATGATAAAGAGTCAAAGTCTTTTGAGATGCCTCCTTTAGGAACTGGGTGACTGCTGACTTCTTGTGGAGAAACTTGAAGATTTAAGTTCAGCATTGCCAAAATACATTCCTACAACTTCCTCCCAGCGCTACTCCCCGAGAATGCTATCATCTTCTCCACTTGTTTCATACACAATTCTGCTTGCCACCCGACCACCAATTCCCTTGCCCAGGAAATTGTCTCTTCTCCATAAGGGATACAGACTGTTCAGAGAAAAAAAAGAGATAACGCATGGAAAGGATGTTATGCAGAAGGGAACAGAAGGATAAGGGGTTATAGAGAAAAGACCATGGGGAAAGTATATATTTGAAATCTGTGGTCAACTAAGAGAAGAAAATGTTATTGCAACTTACTATATCATCTTAATTAAACATTCATTTAGAAGGTGTAGTAGAAAAGTTTTTTGTCCTAGTCCTGTTTTTATTAACGATCTTTATAATCCATGACTACTAGCCATCTTTTGGAAAACTCAGGTAACCTCTCTGGATTTGAAATTTCTCCTCTGTAAAGTAGAGTTGAGACAAAGTGATCTCTACAATATTAAGTTTTAAGTGTATTCATATCTCTTTGTTCACCTTATTGTATCTTCTCGCCAATTATTCTTCAGTTTTCTCTTGTCTTTTTAATATAGATACATCCTTTATGCCATTTACTTATCCATATAGAAAATAAGGAGTTTGAATGCATTACATTGTACATGTAGTATGACATATTACTAAGGCTTTAAATTGTTTTACTATCATTTTCATTTCCTAAAAAAATCTTTTGGATAATTTTCAACACAGATTAGGTAAATAAATGAAGGTAGTTTATATTCAGAGAAGCGCTCCACTGACCAGCCCCGGTAATGGTAGAAACTACCATAATCTCTGTTCTATAGAGACAAAAAGCAAAAAAAAAAAAAAAAAAGCAAAAGCAACAAAGCTTACAAAACTCACTCTAACAATTCCTGAAATTGTAAGAATCTCTTACATTAATTTATTCACTTTTCTTCTGTTTTTCAAATACCATATTTTTTTGATTCCAGATATATGCATACACATTTTCTCACATCCTTTCAGCTAACCTCTTAACAGACAAGAAAGGTGTGTCGTTGCTTTTGTTTGTGCCTACACAGTGTCAGATGTGTGTAAGAGGAATCTGAATAGATTGTCATCTAAGTTGAGCTATTAGCATTGATAAAGTCACCAACTAGTTTATATTTATACTTATATTCTCTCGTGTCATTAAAAATGTTCTTTTAAGTTTTCACTATAATTAAGTTATGAAACAAAAAGAACACTGAAATACAGCTATGGGATTTGAACATACATTGGTGAAGAAAAGAGTTTATTTCTATGTTTCCTTGTGAAGAAATAACCAAAAGATTTTCAGAAATTCAAGATGCAAGATACTCATGAATATATAAAGTTGTGTTTCATTTTCTCTTGAGTTATATCCAAATATTCACTTGTCACATATTAAACAATAAAATTAAAGACAGTAAACATTGCCGGATCTCTAGAACCGAGTTGTAGAATCCTCAAAGCTGAAAGAACTTATGATCCGTTCTGTACATTGTGAAAAAGTATCAATCAGTTGACAAATTTCCATCTTTCAAACTTTGACTTTGACAAGATGCTGTATGACTTTCAGTGTTTCAATGGAGGAAAAAAATTGAACTTCAAACTCAACCAAATAAGAAACGAGAAATATTGTCTCAAATATGCCTCAAAATCATATTGCCGATTTTAAAGTTGTTAAAGATACCTAACTAAAAACAACAGTTTTGAAATGAAGTTCTTCATTTGATGCCATTTATTAATGCTCCTGACACCTTGTATTGCTTAAAAACACAAGTTACATATGAATTTATGCCATATATTTATCTAATATAGAATTATGTTTGAAAAAAAAATGAATGTAAGATCTTATACAGTAAAATTTTTCACAAATATTCATACAAAATATCTCTAGTTAACACAATTAAGTCATAAATTTTCAGTGAGCTCCACAGACAGTCAATTCATCTGGTTAGCTGAAAGTAAGCTTAGCAGAAAGTGCTATAATATGGTTGCTATTTTTGATATACAGCTAACCAGAGAAAAATCTAAGGCAAGTGGTTCTCAAAGTGTGGTCCTTAGAATACATCATTAAGGTCATTTGGGAACCTAATAAAAACACAAATCCTTGACATTCATTTCAAACCTTCTGAATCAGAAACTCTAGGGGTGGGGTCCAGAAATCTATATTTTAGCAAAGTCTCCAGGCATATCTAATATATGCAGAAATGAGGACCAGTCATGTAAGGAAAGAGTGTGAAACCTATAGTGATCTACACATTTTTCTTCTGGTATATTATGTTAAGAATAAAAGGACAAGTATTCAACAAAGTTTGTAGGCAAGAACTTGGTATAGAAAAATACCCAAAATAACTCCCAAAACATCAATCTTTGCATCAAGGGTGCATTAGAACTGAACGTGATAAAAGGACATCATATTGTAGAAATCATTCATTTGGGAGATTCTAATGAATCTTTAATTCAGAATGTGAAGAAGCTCTAGACTAAAGCTTAAATGTTTCTATTCAAGAAGAAAGTGATGTAAGTCTAGGAATAATTATTATGGTGGTTAATAATTGTGCATTACATTTAATATAGTGTTTTTTCTCTAGAAAATCTAGTAATAAATTAAAGATATATCATAATAGATGACATATTAGAACTGATAAAGTATGATAGTATTCAAAATGCAGCAAGGATGACCTCATTCAAACCAACCTTTCATTGGTGCTTAGTCAGAGATAGAATTTTGAGCTGGATGGAAAAGAGACTGATTTCATTTGGCTTGTTAAATTCATGTGGAAAGCCATCAGGAACTTTTCTGAAAAATTGCTACTTAGAACAAGGTGCCCTAAGTAGTATAGGGAACCAGTTTCATTGACAAATACAGTATCATAATGCCTCAATGAGTGTACAGCATATCCTCAGTCCTCATTAATCACTTATCTCCAGTAACCCCCCCAAGAAACTAAAATACCACATGGAATAAACCCCAAATCCTCTTTGTCTCTCTGGTTCTAATGAATTGCAATGTCTTAGTTAATAAAACAAATTTTACTTAAATCACCAAAGTGTAGTAAGAGGAAAGTTATAACATATTTTCACTCTATTAAGTTGATTAATAAAACTGAAAAAGTACAAATTAAATAAGGTATTTAAATTATTTGGTGAATATCACTGTCACCACCAAACAAAACAAATATTGAAAGCATATATTTAATGAAGCTGTGGATAATATAGACTGAATTCTATAAATTTTAATGCTATAAAACTTATAGAATAAAGGTTTTATTTATGAAAGCTTTATTTTCATGGCATTCCAATGAAATCCAGTGGCTGCCCCTTTAAATAATATATATTTAGATGTTTTGTGCTGCTCAAATAAAGGGTAACTTAATCTTGTTCTAAAAATTGTTCCTTATGCATTTCATGCTCATATAAAAAAAAATCTATATTTTCAAAGGTCACCCCAGAGGAAAGATAAAGTTTGAGTAGGAAGAGTTTTAAAGTGAGAAAATTATTCCCAGCCTCCTTCTGTCTAAATTGTGAATTCACCCTAAGGGATAAATATGACAATATAGTTTAATTTCCTCATTTTTAGTCTTCCTTGAGGCTACTCTTCCTTGTGGCCACAAAAGAGAACTTCAGAAGGCTTTTTACCCTATACTGTTTTAATTTCATTTATCCTGGTCAATTAATTATTCATCTGTGACCTGGTATCAGTTTGGATTCAAGATCTTTTCTTTACAGTCATAAAAATACTTGTAGAAAGTCTTGGGGCAGCTTTAACTTATCTGCCCTCAAAGAATGTATCTTTATTTTATTTTTCTATTTAGAGGATTTTAAAGGAGTTACCTTAGTAACTGCTGCAATGTACATATTCTGCTGGGATTTTGTTAGTCTGACTTTTTATAGTAATGCACTGTTAACAGAGCACAAGAATGTGGGAACTTTTTTATAGAGCAAACATTTAATCTAGGTCAAACATTTATATGTTTCTCAGAGAAATCTTCCTTTATGACCTCAAGGCTTTTCGTGATTCACTTTTTTATAATTCCAAACAAATCTTACCTCTCTTTTTAATGAAGAAGATGAGCATGATAGAAGGAATAAAATTTGTAGCTTTTGGAAAAGGTTAATGGTAGAACAATAAATTAGGGGGGGAACATAAAAAACAGTGGATAAGACTCATGCTTATGAATCATGTGACTCTGAGTGCAGAAAAAAAAAATTCATATTCTTGTGTAATTTTAAACCAATTAGGTCCTGAGACTAATTGGTAATGATCAAAAGAAAATAAGGGGGAGAGGGAATCAGTAATATTTTAAGCCAATTGTAATCATTTCACAACATAATATACAATATATTATGTATATATTATATATGTCATGCAATATAACCTACAGTGGTGCTTTAGGAAGATAAAATATTTTTAACTGTGTAGTTCTGACCTATTAAAAATATCACACAATTTTAATTTACAAAGTTTATTATATTTCAACAGTTACTCTATTTGAAGATCTTAGACTTCATTTATCTACTACTGCTGGGAAGCATAGTATTTCACTAGTAAATTTTAAAGTTTTAATTACCAAATGACAAAATAAGTATGGTATGGGAGTGTGTATATAAAATATTTAGTGGGAATTCCATAAATACATATATTTTTGCTTTAGTTCTTGCCCTACCGGGACATTGAGAGTCAGACAAAAATAGGCTCATAAACAGAAATTATTCCCAACTCACAGCCCTGGCTACTAGTTAACTGATGCTTTTCTCTTCATTAAAAAGGTGAAACTTTTGATAATGAAGGTATTACATATAACTATATATGTATGTAAATAGAATTCTGATTAGTCTTATTTTTCTAAATCCCTGTCTCACTCTTTTTCCATCCTTGTAATGCATTTTATTATGGAGTGATTTCACAAAATTACAGATAAATAAAAAGGACTTCAGGTTGTATTGGTTACTTATTGACCCCTGGGCATATCTATCACTATCAACCATGTTCCATACTGGAACTCAGTCATTCCTTTATGAGCTATGGGGTTGTTAGACTATTTGTTCCTCACATCTAACACTGTAAAGTTGCTTGGCTTTTAAAGAATGTATTGCTGCTTTTCGTGGTTATTATGTTCCCTGTTATTTTTGTTAGTGTAGCTTCTTTAAGCCTGCCTCTAGCTATATCTCTCTCCTTATTCTCTAATTCCTTATGTTATCCTGTTAGAGACTGAGAGATCAGAATAATCTGTTTAAGTTGTCCATAAATTTAATAACTATTTGTTAAGCAAAATTTTTGTGTAGAGGACTATACTGAAGCATTCACAGAGTGATGTGGTGTCTAAGTTGTAGGTATATGAGATATAGCCTCTGTCTTTAGATTTTTCTAAACAATATTTTCTAAGATACTGTTTTCAGTACATTTTCTTCTACAGAATCAAATATTTTCTAAGATACTGCCCCCACCACGTTTTCTTCTACAGAATCAAATTTAAGCCCATTCCATTGTTTTAACCATTTCTCCCATATGTAGGAACACAAAATGTTGAGTCCTGTAACAGGCTCCAAGATGGCTGAGAAATATAAATTTTTTAGTCATCTAGGGAATTTCAACTTAAGAATTTCCTACGATTTTGTCTTTTTCATAAATACTAATTATTTTTATTATTAACCAATTGTGCTGGTTACTGGCTGAAAAAAATCTCATAATTATTTTTAAATCTACACGCTATTCAACTTTCACAGCTGATAAAGTCTTTTGGAGTCACCTCCCCATTGTCTTTTACATCCATACTCACAGATAGTTCTTTCTTTTCTTTCCCCAGTAGGATTGTTTTACATCTGGAAAATTGGCAGAGACTGCGAGATTGACCAGTTATTAGGGCTGCTTGGGCTCAGAGCTCTAGTATTGTTCCATATTACCTTGTTTTGAAAGATTCCAGCACCTCAGCACTCCTTTTAATTTTTATTTTCAAATTTATGAAGCAGTTTGATTAGGATTAATGTTATTTCCTCTTTAAATATTAAGGATATTTCTCCATAAAAGTTATCTGCACCTAGAGTCTTCTTAACAAAAAAGTTGATTGTGTATATTATATATTTGTGTGTACATATAGGACTATTCATATAGTCTCCTTTTGGTCAGTTTTTGTAAACTGCGTTTCTTTAAAAATTTGTCCACTTTGTTCTATATTGGAAATGTATTATAAAATTTTCCCCCAAAACTAGTTGATAATACTTGTAATGTCTACATGATTCATACTTCCACTTTCTCTTATATTTTTGATACTGGTATTTTGGTCTTTCTCTCTCTTTTTTCCTTCAATAGTCATTCTGGCATTCAGCAACTTGCTTTTGTCAAACAATCGACTTTGGGCTTTGGGTTTTTTCTCTATTCTATATGTATTGTCGATTGTATTAATTTCTGCTCTTTATTATTTTGTTGCTTCTATTTTATTTGGTTTAATTATTTTTCTAACTTGTTAAAGTGAAAAATAAAATGACTGACTCTTAAGTTTTTCTTCCTGTCTAATATATGCCCTTAAAACTATGAATTTCACTGAAATAGTAGTTCTAACTTTTCTCCTTTGTTATGTTCTAACTCAATTTCATAAATATGCATATGGTGTATTCACATAGTCATCTAGTTTAAGAAATTTCCTAGTGGTCTTTGTTATTTCTTCTTGGCCCATGGTATATTTAATAGTGTATTCCACAATTTCAAGCATTCAGAAGTTTCTAGTTATCTTTATTATTTGTTTTAGTTTAATATCACAGCTTTAAAATAATATACTGCTGGATTTCAGTCCTTTAAGATTTCTGAGACTTCCATAATGTTCATAACTTTGGGAAGATTTACTAAGACTATTGAATATATTATGTGCCTTAAGGAAATCTTGTCTTTAACTGCATCTTCTTTCTGTTAAATTCTTGTTTTGATTTTTTAATTTTGGTTATTTCATTTTTATATATAGTATTTTTAAAAATAGTTTCTAATTATCTTCTGATATAGTCTATATTGTCATACTAATTCATGACAATGCAATTATAATAATATTCTGTTTTATTTTATCTTTTCTTGATTTTTTAATTTTGTCTTCTGTTATGTCTAATAATTTTAATTTAATGCAAACATTATTTATAGAAAATATGTTTTCTTGCTTTAGATGATGTTATATTCTTCCAAAGAGGGTTTAATTTTGTTTCCTGCAGGCTAAGTAGGTTAAGGATGAAGGACATTACGCTTTATCATTAACTAAATTTTGTGATTTGTGAAGGATGGTTTATTCCCCTTCATTCATATTCCTAGTTTGTAACCCTTTGATATTTTCTTTTTTCTTTTTCTTTCTTTCTTTTTTTTTTTTTTTGGAGTTGGAGTCTCACTCTGTCGCCCAGACTGGAGTGCAGTGGCCGCTCCCGGCGATCCTTCCGCCTCAGCCTTCCAAGTAGCTGGAACTACAGGCACACGCTACCACGCCCGGTTGATTTTTGATTTATTGTAGAGATGAGGTCTCGCCAAATTGCCCAGGCAGGTCTCGAACCCGTGGACTCGGGCAATCCACTCACTTCGGCCTCCCAAAGCTCTGGGATTACAGGTTGAGCCACCGAGCCCGACCGCCTTTGATATTTTCAACTGAAAGCCTGAGGTGTTTGCCCAACATGCTCCTCTTTGGTCACTTTGAACCATAATTTTGACTTATCACCCATATGAAATGGATAAAAGCTCTGCCTAAATTCTCAGGCTCTAAGTTGTCATTTGCTTTCTACCTTTCAGTCTACCAGAGGAAAAATATTGCACTAAATGTTGGGCTAATTTGTTTGTGTTACCCTTTCGTTATTGATGTTCATAACTATCCAAAGCCTAAATATGTTCAGAAGATTGACCTATATCATCCTAGTCTGTCTTTAACAGAAATTTAAAAATTATTCATAGCTTCTTGAGGATAGTTTTCATATGTGCCTTCCCTCACATCTCCACTTTAACACAATATTTTGCAGATAGTAGGCACCCAGTAAAAGATTTAGAATGCTCTTCCACAGTAACAAATATTCATTCGTTAATTAACACTTTTCTTATTAAAATATTACTTAAATAAATATGCCATCACTGTAATAATTGAAATAATTAGCAAGGAAGTATGAACAACTAATGATCTCTTTCTAATTATTTCCTCCTTTAGATATTCATAATAGAACCTATGCTAATAGCCCTTATATTTTGTCTTATTCATGCCCATACAAAAATCATGTAAATAAATACACAGCAGATAATTTTAGTTTGCTTCTACAGAAACGGATCCTTTTGCTTCTTGCTTGCTTTTCTTACTCAAAATATGTCCTCTTTTCCCTCCACATTAGCAAAAAAGATCTGATTCCTTTTTTATAATTCTTAATATTATATAATATAAATGTTATTGATTCTAACACTCATACTAACCAATGATGCTGTTTTGCTGAGACAATGTTAAATGTTTATTTCCGGTTTTATTAATATTTTTGCTTAGTAATGTCTCTAATATTTAGAGTCTTCAAAATTTGTTTCAAAAACATAATTTTAGATATATAAGTAGGTAGATAGATTTAATAATTATAAAATTTTTATCTCCTATTGGTCATCACCTACTCTGAAATCTCTGCCCTGTTTAGATTGTCATTTAATTATAATAACCTCCTATTTTCTTCAGATAAAATAGATTGGCACTATAATTTCTGAATTATTTTTATCCCCATAGTTTTGCCTTTTCTAAAATATCATATTTCATCATCTTACAAAATAAATCTAAGAGGGTATGGAAATCAGAGGTCTGTGTTCAAGCTATTCCTTTGCTGAAATTCTAATTTTTACTTTCCATTAATTTATGAAACATAATCAGTGTTTTCAGGAGAATTTAAATTTTTTCTGTTTAAGTATATCTTGATTAGTTAGTATTTCCCCTCTATGATCTCTCTCCTAAACAAATTTTCTACCATCTAACTAAGAATTCTTACAAAAAAGGACCACATCTAGGGTGTGTAGGACATCAGGCAAATATTTTACACAGGGTCCTACTTATATCTGCATCATGATTTAACAATGCATTATAATATTAGTAGGCTTATACAAGGCATGATGATTTATTTTGAATTCTAAAAAATAGTAAGCATAAATTGATGCACTGTCCAGCAAGAACATATAATGGTTATTTACAGTGTCCAAGTATCATCTCTTTTTGTTCAGGTATATGAATTTTTTTTTCTTTTTTCTTTTTTTTTTTTGAGTTGGAGTCTCACTCTGTTGCCCAGACTGGAGTGCAGTGGCCGCTCCCGGCCACTGCAGCCTCGACCTGCTGGGCTCCTGCGATCCTTCCACCTCAGCCTTCCAAGTAGCTGGAATTACAGGCATGCGCTACCATGCCCGGCTGATTTTTTTGATTTATTGTAGAGATGAGGTCTCACTGCCCAGGCGGGTCTCGAACCCGTGGGCTCAGGCAATCCACTCACCTCAGCCTCCCAAAGGCGCGGGATTACAGGCTGAGCCACCGAGCCTGGTTAGGTATATGAATTTTTAAATGTGTGTCCTAGATTGTCAAATGACTGTCCAGGTTAACTTTATATTTTCCACTTTCAGAAAAAAAGAGAAATAATCATTCTGCTGTGGGTTTTTGAAAACTGTTTGTATTGAAACAATAGTTTGCTTTGAGAAAGTTTTAATATCTCTGACTTAATGCTGGCTACATTGTTATTTACAATGCTGCATCATTCATTATGCTGCACATGAATGCTAGTTTTCATTGGCTTTCTAAAAATTATAACTGAGATAGCATTACCAGTGAAAGCTGGGAGATATCCAAAATGGCCACTGGGCAATACCTGACTGGCACCTGTCTCACAGAGCAAAACAAACCCATCCACCAGTAAACTCAGGCACCTTAGGCAGACTTGGATGGAGAAAGCACTCTGCATCCTGCAGAGAATTTTTGAAATGCATAGGGAGCAGAGAAGAAGGAGACCAGGCAACAGGCTTTGGAGCCAAAAGACCCCATTCCCACTGGGCACCAGGCTTGTATAGGATGTGTAGTCTCTTCTTGTACATGAGAGGCAGTGAGTGCTCAAGAGGAGGCCTGGTTAGGGCACAGTAGGCTGCCAGAGCCCGCGTGGAGCTGGCAACCCAACCAACTCAGAGTGCCTAACACCAGAGAGTCCCCAAGAGTATATTCCCTGCTGGCAGGACTTAGCTGCTGGCTTCCAAACCAGAAAAACTTGCCTGCCAGTTGCACAGAAGAGGAGCCTGACACATCTGGTGGTCGACCTCTCTCCCCATGCCCTGTCTCCCCTCCCTCCACCTTATTTCAGGAAGGAACACCACTAGCCTCATGTGCCCAGAGGGTGGATCCCACCATGACACAGAATCTGCTGCTTTTAAATTCTGAGTGCAACCTTTGATGAGAAAGAGGAAGGCACTGGAGGTCCTGTTTTCTGGTAGGGGCACATCTGTGTTATGGATGGTGCCAAAACTCTGACAGTGCTGCCAGCAATCAGAGGGCTCATCACCTCTCCTGATCTCCAAAATGAACCCTCAATGGGTGTCAGAAAGGAGTCTAGCCAGCCTAACTATGGAAATACTCTGCAACAGAAATTCACTTTGAGTTCTGAGCACTGTCCAGAAAGAGAGGCAGAGTGAGTGTAAATGTTCCACTCTCTCTCTCTCCCTCTGTGAACTATTTTGAATGGAAGAAAAGACCCTAGGGCAGCTAAACCATATCTACTACAAAACGACAAAACCAAAAATTAATATTAAAAAGAGAAGAATTGGTCTTCACAGATGAGGAAGAATCAGCAGAAAAACATTGACAATCCTCGGTCTTAAAGAGGCATCACCTACAAAAGAACCTCCCAGTCCCCAAACAATGGAACTCACCCAGAATGACCTATCCCTGATGACAGACACAGAATTCAGATAATAGATGATGAAAATGATTAAGGAAAATCACAAAATGTTAGAAACAAAGATCACTCAGACAAAAAAAGCCATGTAAGAAGTAAAAGTTGAGCTGGTCAATATTAAAAAGTCCAATCTGAAATCCTGGAAATGAAGAATTCCTTCCTGGAATTTTAAAGCACACTAATAGGTCTAGGGAGCAGAATTGACCAGGCAGAAGAAAGAATTTCAGAGCTTGAAGGTCAAAATATTGAACTAACCCAGTCTGACAAAAACAAGGAGAAAATGCTCAAAAAGAATGAGCAAAGCCTATGAATCGTGTGGGATTATGTAAAGAAACCAAATCTATGATAGACTGTTATCTCTAAAATAGAAGGGGAAAGTGAGAATACCCTGGAACAAGCTTTCCATGAGATCATTCAAGAAAATATCCTATATGTTACTAGAGTGGTGACCATCCAAATGCAAGAGATTCAGAGAACGCTTTCAAGGTATTACATGAGAAGACTATCCCCATGATACATAGCAATCTGTCCCCAAAGGTAAGCACGAAAGGATAATCCTAAAGGCAGCTAGAGAGAAGGGTCAGACTACCTACCAGTGAAGACTCATTGGAGATGTAGCAGATTTCTCAGCAGAAAAACTACAAGCCATAAGGGACTGGATTCCCATCTTTACTGTTCTTAAAGATAAGCAATTCCAATCAAGAATTTTCTACCTCACCAAGCTAAGTTTCATCAGTGATAGAGAATTAAAATATTTCCCAGATATCCAATACCTAAGAGAATATGCCACCTCCAGACCAGCCCTTCAGGGACGCTTAAGAAAGTTTTGAGCACAGAAATGAAAGAACAGTTCCACCCGTTGGAAAAGCACAGGCAAGCACAGAGTTAACAAACCATACAGATTATACACAAAATCTATTTTTTTAAAAAAGAATGTAAAGCAACTTCTAAAGAGCATTATGACAGAGATAAACCCTCACACTTCAATAATAGTTAACTTGTGAATGGACTAAATATGCCACTAAAAGGGCATACAGCAGCCACTACAAGGGCATAAATAAAAATGGTTCAACATTCTTATGCCTCCAGAAAACTCATCCCACTACAAAGGACACTGACAAGCTCAAGGTAGGGGCTGGAAAAAAGATCTTCCAGGCAAATGAAAAACAAAAAGGAGCAAAGATAGCTATTTTTTATATTAGACAAAACAGACTTCAAACCAATAAAAATGAAAAAGATCATTACATAGTGATAAAAGGCCCAATCTAACAGCAAGAAATATGTATCTTATATATGCACCACACAAGGGGACCCAGATTTATAAAACAATTGCTATTTAAACCAAGGGAGGACATAGACACTCATACAATCATAGCTGGAGACTTTCATACCCCCACTAACAGCCCTAGACAGATCATAGAATTTAAAAAACCAAGAAGATCCAGAACCTTAACACTTGACCAACTGGATCTTATAGACATCTACAGAACATTACACCCAACAACCACAAACTACATTCTATTCATCAGCACATGGAACATACTCCATGACTGATTACATTTTGGGCATAAATCAAGCATGAACAAATATCAGAAAGTTTAAATACTACCAAGAATCTTATCATATCACAGTAGAATAAAAATAAATATCACCACCACCAAGAACCCCCTAAAAAACAAAAGACATGAAAACTAAACAAAATGCTGCTGAATGACTTTTTAATTAACACAGAAATCAAGAAAAAAATTAAAAGATTTCTGGAAACAAATGAAAACAAAGACACAATATATCAAAACCTCTGGGATACCATGAAATCAGTGTTGCAAAGGAAGTTCATAGAATTACATGTACATATTAAGACAATAAGAGGGAAAATAGGTCTAGCATCACAACTAAGGGAGCTGGAAAGGCAAGAACAATTAAATCTTAATATCAGTAGAAAAGTGCAGATTACTAAGATAAAGTAACAATCGCAGGAAGTAGAAGACTAAAAGGATCACCAAGATAAAAAGCTGATACTTTGAAATGATAAATAAGATTGACAGACTCCTGGTCAGATTGACTAAAAAAAAAAAGAGAGAGAGAGAGAGAGAGAAGGAGAAAGTCCAAATAAACACACTTAGAAACAAAAAAGGTGATGTCCAACTGACCACAAAGAAATTCAAAAGATTACTATGAACATCTGTATGCAAATAATCTAGAAACACTAGAGGAAATGGAGGATTTCCTGGCATCACACAACCTCTCAATGTTGAAACAAGAAGAAATTGAAACCCTAAATAGATCAATAATAATCCAGCAAATCAATTCAGATGAGAAACCTCCCACCAATAAAAGTTCTGGGCCAGATGATTTCTCAAACATACAGGAAAGGGCTGATACCAATCTTATTGAAGGCATTCCAGGCAATTGAGAGGGAAGGAATTCTTCCTAGCTAATTTTATGAAGCTGATATCATCCTGATACCCAAAATTGGCAAAGACTCAACAAGGAAAGAGAATTATAGGCCAATTTCCCTGATGAACATAGATGTAAACATTATCAACAAGATTCTAGCAAATTGTATCCAACCACACAGCTCAAGGATTATCCATCATCACCAGGCAAGCTTCATTACCAGGATGCAGAGCTGGTTCAACATTCACAAGTCTTTAAACCTAACTTAGCACATTAACAGTATAAAACCAAGAACCACATGATTATCTCATTAGATATAGAAAAAGCATTCAATAAAATCCAACATTTCTACTTGATAAAAACCCTCAGACACCTAGGCATTAAAGGAACATTCTTCAAAATAATAAGAGCTATCTATGACAAACCTGCAGTTAAAATTATGCTTAATGAGCAGAAACTTTAAGCATTCCACCTAAGAACTGGAAAAAGTATGCCCTCTCTCAGCCTTGCCCTTTCCCCCACCTTGCCCATTCAATATAATACTGAAAGTCCTAGCCAGAGCAATCAGGCAGGAGAAGGAAGACAGTGTTATCCAAATAGGAAAAGAAGTTAAGTTATCCCTCTTTGCAAATGATATGATTCTTTACCTAGAACACCCTAGAGGGTCTGTCAAAAATCTCCTCACACTAATAAATGACTTTGGTAATGTCTCGGAATAAAAAATCCATATGCAAAAGACAGTCACATTTTTTTTTTTTTTTTTTGAGTTGGAGTCTCACTCTGTCACCCAGACTGGAGTGCAGTGGCCGCTCCCAGCCACCGCAGCCTCGACCTGCTGAGCTCCGGCGATTCTTCCGCCTCAGCCCTCCAAGTAGCCGGAATTACAGGCATGCGCTACCACGTCCGATTGATTTTTTGATTTATTGTAGAGATGAGGTCTCGCTGCCCAGGCGGGTCTCGAACCCGCGGGCTCAGGCAATCCACTCACCTCAGCCTCCCAAAGGCGTGGGATTACAGGCTGAGCCACCGAGCCCGGCTCAAACACCTTTTTAAAAGTGGGCAAAGCAGCCAGGCTCGGTGGTTCAGCCTGTAATCCCGTGCTTTAGAAGGCTGAGGTGAGTGGATTATCTTAGCATGCGGGTTCGAGACCTGCCTGGGGAACTTGGCAAGACCTCACCTCTACAATAAATCAAAAATTAGCCAGGCGTGGTAGCACGTGCCTGTAGTTCCAGCTACTTGGAAGGCTGAGGCAGAAGGATTGCCGGAGCCCAGCAGGTAGAAGCTGCGGTGGCCAGGAGCGGCCACTGCACTCCAGTCTGGGCAACAGAGTGAGACTCCAACTCAAAAAAAAAAAAAAAGAAAGTGGGCAAAGCTTCAAAAGAGGACTGGATTTTTAAAAATGTGGTACATATACACAATGGAATATTACGCTGCCATAAAGAACAAAATCATGAATTTCACAGCAATCTGGATGGATTTAGCGTCTATAATACTGAGTGATCTTTCACAGAAATGAACTGAGTATCACATGTTCTTACTCATAAGCGGAACTTGAACAATTATCATAATACTATAAAAAAAAGATTAGAAGTAGCGGGAAACTGCTGAGAGAGGAGTTGGGAAGCAGGATTGGTAGTAGTGGGGACCCGCCTGGGGAAGTGGGGGGCACACCTCATCAACAAGGGTACCTGCATAATGAACATTATTTTACCTAATCCTGAATTGTACCCCACATCTTTAAAATAAAAAAATTAAAAGTTTAAAAACTAAAAATCAGATAAAATAAAAAGTTGATAAAGAACATGACCAGACATTTCTCAAAGGCTTACATTCAAGCAGCCAACAAGCACATGAAAAAATGCTTAGCCTCACTAATCATAGAGAAATGCAAATCAAAACTATGAGATACCATCTAACTCTGATAAGGATGGCTATCATTAAAAAGGCAAAAAACAACAGGTGCTGGCATGACTGAGGAGGAAAGGAATGTTTCTACATTATTAGTGGGAATGTATACTACCTCAACTTCTATGGAAAGCAGTGTGGCAATTTCTAAAAAAACTAAAAATTGAGCTTCCATACAATCCAGCAATTTCTCTCCTGGAAATATACCCAAAGGAACATAAATTGCTCTACCAAAAAGACACCTGCACATGTATGTTTATTGCAGAACTATTCACAATGGCAAAAACATGAAATCAACCCAGATGTTCATTAAAAGTGGACTGGATAAAGAAAATGTGGTATATATTCATGATGGGATATTATATAGCTATAAAGAATAACAAAATACATGGCCTTCGCAGCAACTTGGATGCAGCTGGAGTCCATCATACTAAGTGAACTATCACAGAAACAAAGAGCTGGATTCAGCATGTTTTCATAAACAGACTCTGAACACTGGTCATAGCACAAAGATGGGATTGGAAGTTGCTAGACAAGGTTAGGGAAAGGAGGGAGGGGGGAAGAAGGGAGGCACATGGCAATACACACTGGGTATTTGGTCCACTATCAGCTAGAAGTCCAAACTCTATCTGCATGCAACCTGCTTATGTAGTAAATCCCCACACGCACCCCACAACTCTAAAATAAAAAAATTGTAACTGAGCACTATTGACAATTTCCCAGGGTAAGCAGGAAAATGTGAACAATAATTTATATTCTGTCAAGTTAAATTTCCTAAGGGGATATTTTATCATGAACTGTACATCTTCTACCTACGTTTTCTTCCACAACACAGTAGGTTATAATCACTGTGTTCCTCGAATATGATGTCTCTTAGTGCTGACCACACTGCTGCTTTTTCCACCTGACCACACACAGGGAGGATAGACAAGAGTCTGGAAGCAGAGCAAAAAGAGCATCCCATTTGCAAAAGATATATCCATCCTTGACTGTCACAGTTTAAGACTAAACTAGGAGAGCATGATGTCACCCACTGAGGACGACAAGAGACAATATTTGGAGACCCGTTGATTACAAAGTAATACTCTTGAATGCCCTCAGAAAAGATTAGTGACCACCTCCAGAGATTTGCCTGGCACATAATACCAAACATAGTGAAGCAGGTAGAGTGATAATCGCAAACCTTAACACAAGGATTAGACCAGATAAAAGTGCAATGATAGAAAAGGATGTCACATATAAATACTAATCAAAAGGAGGTGGCGTAGCTAAATTAATATCAAAGCAAAACCTAAGGCAAGGAGATTTATTAGAAATAAAAAGGATATTTCGCAATAATAAAATGTCAATTCAGTAGGACAATCCCACAGTAATAAATATGTATTTGCCTAATCAAATATCTTCAAAGAATATTTGAACTATGAACTTTTAAGTAAAATATGTGACCATGGAGTTACCACTGAATTCACCCATAATGTTTTTTAAATAATGTGCTAACTTTGATCTTTTAAGCATTTTTGAAACACACTACTTGCTACCCCTCTACCCACTAGTCTGGTTTTCCAATCCCTGAGGTGAAAACTACTGGCTTAGAACATATCCTCTTTTGAGTCTCTGAGGTTACTGACTGTAATTCATGCAATTGCCACCAGATGGTAGTGGTTATCTGTTTAAAGCATATACTGAACGATTACAATTTCACAAACGTTAATGTTAGGCGAAGGTATGGAGAAAACAAGCATTTTTTAAACACTGTATCCTATTTATAGTGCTTTAGAATACTTAATTTAACAAATATCTTAAGGCCTTAATACATGTCAATCTATGTGAGGAATTAGAATGTTATACAATTCTTAATTCAAGGAGATTATGATGTAGTGGAACATAATACTGATGGGTCTGCAGAAAATGACAATATTATGTAATAAGAGTCATGAGAAGATAAGGATTCATGCACCCATATAACATACATGATCTGATTTAGCCAAGAAAGGCTTTTTGGAAGACATGGTTCTCTATAATATGACTAGCATCACCTGGAGGAAGCTATTGATTGCAGACAAAAGTATCAAAGAAAAACTAAAGAAAGATGAGTTAGCTGGCAAACATATGGAAAGAACAGTATTCAAAAAAAAAAAAAAAAGAATTAGCATGTGTGGAACCCCAGAGGTTTGGGGGTATGTGTGTGTGTGTGTGTGTGTGTGTGTGTGTGTGTGTGTGTGTGTGTGTGAGTGTATGTGTGTGTGTGCATTTTTTTAGTGAAAAATATTTAGTATGACTGAATGCAAAAACTAAAAACCTCAATTAAATTGAGTTATGAGGACATATAACCTGGAACAATATTTAAAATGAGCATGAAACTCTAATCCCAGACTATATTGTAGGTACTTCTTACCAGACATTTGAGGAGTGAATAGTTACTGTTTGTTACTCCTTACAGACTTGTTCCAGCAAACAGAATGGGAGAAATATGCTGGGATATTTAACTATTTTTATAAGACTAGTAAAACACTATTACAAAATTAGTTATAAAAATCAAAGCCTATAGATTTAGGATTTCCAGGTTCCATTTTGGCATGCAAGGAGCTTACAAGTCACCACTCAATCCTAACAAGTAAAAAGTTGAACTAAAAAAAGTAAACAACTTTTTTTAGTTGCATTAGAAATGTACAATCACAAAGCAAACCACTGTTCCCGAAATTGGAGAGACAGACAAATAGATACAGAGGATCACAATTCAACTGCTACAATCAGTAACTTCTGGAACCAGTACTGAGGTAGTAAACCCTGAATTGATAAATTCAGAATCCTAATATAAAAAACCTGTGGAATAAAAGCCCCAGAAAGACCCAGTCATGGGAAGACATGGGAGGGCATGCTTTTATGAGTTTTACCTGTCGGATGTCCACCAAGTCTCACTGTGAGAATCAGAGAAAATTATCTTGGTCTTCTAGGAGGGGGAAGGGGAAAACAACTTCTTTGTAATACCTCAGAGCATTCTGTTCTTCTTAAAAAGACCTGTTCTCAGAAGAAGCTATCTTATGAGAGCCAAACCTATTGAGGCTTTATCAGAACCTAACCAATATGGAGAAAGAAATTCCCAACTCCAGTGCTCCCTGCCCACCAGCCATCCTTACCTAAGGTGGTGAAAAAAGCAAGCTGAGAGTGCTTGCAAAACTTACAGCCAAGGGCACAAGCCTGTATAATGCTTCTCTTTCTCCCACACCTTACCACCACATCACTAAAGGTCTATTTACCAGAGTTCCTTTTACCCAACACATCGTGTCTGTATTTTGACAAGGAGTACATAAAGACAAAAACTGCAGTTTGAAGAGACAGAGAAAGCATCAGATCCAGGCCCAGAAATGGCAAGGAAGTAGGGAATTATCAGATTATGAATTTGAAACAATAAACACTAATATGCTAAATGCTCTAATGAAATAAGCAGACATCCTGCAAGAACAGGTGAGTAATGTAAGCAGAGAAATAGAAATATTTTTTTAGATTAGAAAATATAATTTATTTAGAAAGTAAATTAAAGAGAAAGAAAAAGAATATTCACCTCCCCAAGGTAGGAGAGGGGGCCAACGCCAGGAAACATGGCCTGGCCATAGCTCAAAGAGCACATAACCGTACCGCAGCTTAGCAAGGCAATGGCCAAGAAATGGAAATTTTAAAAATCAAAAGGAAATAGTAAAGATCAAAAACTTTGTAACAGAAATGAAGACTGCTTTTGATGGGCTCATTAGCAGACTGGACACAACCGAAAAAAAGACTCTCTGGGCTTAAGGAAATGTCAACAGAACTTCCAAAGCCGAAAAACAAAGAGAAAAAATAATGAAAAAATCGGAACAGAAAAATCTGCAAACCATCAAAAGTGGTAACATGCACATAGTGTGAAAAACAGAATGAGAAGCAAAAGAGAAAGGAAGAGAAAAAAATATCTGAAGCACCTGCAATCATGCATTGCTTAGTGATGTGAATACATTCTGGGAGAGGCATACTTTGGCAGTTTCCTTGGGCAAGTATTACAGAGTATGCTTGCACAAACCTAAATGGCATAGACTATTACACACCTAGGCTACATGGTATATATAACCTAATGATCCCAGGCTACAAACCTGTACAGCACGCTACAGTACTGAATACTGTAAGCAATTATGACAGTAATAAGTATTTGTGTAATTAAATATATCTAAACATAGAAAAAAGGTACAGTAAAAATACAATATAAAAGATAAAAAACAGTACACTCATATACTCATATAAATAATTTACCATGAATGGAGCTCATTGGACTAGAAGATGCTCTGGGTGAGTTACTGAGTGAGTGGTGAGTGAATGTGAAGGCTTACTGAACTGTATTGTACACTATGATTGACTTTATAAACACTGGGCACTTAGGCTACATTAAATTTATCATTGAAAATTTTATTGCTCCAAAATAAATTAATCTTAGCTTGCTGTAACATTTTTACTTGACAAACTTTAATTTTTTCCACTGATTAGCTCTTTTGTAATAACTCTTAGCTACAAATAAATTGTATAGTTGGACAAAAAAGTATTTTCTTTTTTTATATCGTTATTCCAAAAGATTTTTTCTAGTTTTAAAATTTTAACTTTTTTCAGTTTTGAACTTCTTTTGTTAAAAACTAAGACACAAACACACACATTAATCTAGGCCCACAGGATCATCAATAGTACTGTCTTCTACTTCCACATCTTGAACCACTGGAAGATTTTTTTTCCCTCTCAATTCAAAATTTTAATGGGGAAAGAGGAAGATGGTCACCATGGCGCAGCAGAATGGCACCTCTTTTGCCTAGCAAGATAGAGAGTAGGGACCCAGGCACTGATAGATGGAAATGCCCTGAATACCTTTGGATGAGTGAAGCACCTTGTACCCAGGAAAAGTATCTTTGAGCACACAGAAACTAGAAAGTGATGGCAGACATGGTATCCTAGGTGCCCTATCCCCTGCCCTGTGCAAGGCTCAGACAGAAATGGAAGCTCTGTTTGGTGAAGGAAAGGGTCAGTAATTCTAAAATGCTTTGAGTCATTTCACCCCCTCCCAGACATGCGTGAGTTGTTGGTCCCAAGAGGGAGGAGTCCTGGTCTTTCAACCAACTCAACTTTGACAAAGCCACCAATAGCAGTCACTGATGAAAGGAATTCATACTTAACAAATGACCCTGGGAAAACTGTCTGACCACATGCAGAAGAATGAAGCTACCACTACCTATCACCGTGTCCAAAAATCAACTCAAAATGGATCAGAGACCTGAACATAAAACCTCAAACTATAAGAATTCTACAAGGAAATGTAAGAAACACCCTTATGCACATCAAAGTAGGCAATGAAGTATTGACCAAGTCCCCAAAGTAAACATCATAAAAGCTAAGATAGACAAATGGGACTTCATCAAACTGAAAAGCTTTTATACAGCAAAAGAAACCTTTAGGAGACTAAAGAGACAACCTACAGAATGGGAGAAAATATTTGCAAATTATGCATTTGACAAAGGCCTAACATCTAGAACCTACAAGGAATTCAAAAGAAGTGGAAAAAACAAACAAACAAACAACCTCATAAAAAGGTGGGCAAAGGACATGAACAGACACTTCTTAAAAGGTGACATGGACATACAAGCAGCCAACAGACACAAGAAAAAATATTGTCTCATCATCAGAGAAATGCAAATCAAAACTAAAAGATACTGCCTAACTCCATAAAGATGGCTATCATTAATAAGTCAAAAAACAACAGATGCTGGCAAGGGTATAGTAAAAAGGGAACACTTCTACACTCTTGGTGGGAATGCAAGCTAGTTCAACCTCTATGGAAAGTAGTGTAGCGATATCTCAAAAAGCTAAAAATTGAGCTTCCATAAGATCCAGCAATCTCTCTCCTGGGAATATACCTGGAGGAATATACGCATTCTACCAAAAAGACACCTGCACATTCATGTTTATTGCTTCACTATTTACAATAGCAAAAACATGGAACCAACCATGCTGTCCATCAAAACTGCACTGGATAAAAAATGTGGTACCTATACATGGTGGACTATTATGCAGCCATAAAGAAGGACAAACATATGGACTTGCAGCAACTTGGATGGATTTAGAGTATAAAATACTCAGTGATCTATCTCAGCAACAAATAACTGAATACCACTTGTTCTCATTCATAAGCGGACCCTGAATATTTACTGAACCCTGAACATTTGGAAGCCACCCCCTTCCAAAGCAAACAACCCTGTGCAGCAGTACTCTCTCTGCCCCATATGGATGCAACTCTAGGCATTAGGTACACCCATGACCACAGATTAGGAATTTGAGACAATCCCTCACTCCTGTGTAAAGACGCTGTTGTAGCAGCATTTTCTCCACTTCTTCTCCAGAAGCACACTTACTCACCTGGAGTAGGATTTTTATCCACTCTTCCCATCCACTGCAAAGACTTTATTGCAGCTGAGGTTTACCCTCTCCTTTCCTGGATCTATTGCTAGACCTTTAGTGCAGTTGCTCATCTGGATTAGAAGCCTGAGGAGTTCCCCTCTTCAAGGGCAGGGTTCTTGCTGCAATGGTATTCTCTCCGCTCAATGCCCAGGCATTTCCCCTGATACGTGGGGAACCCAGTATTCTAGATTAGAAGCTTGGGACACCTCTCTCTTCCCATGAGAGAACTTGGAGCAGCAGAGGTTTCCCAATTCCATGTCTAGACACACCTCTGGTTGCTTGGTAGCCACACACACTAGACCAGACCTCATTTCGGAACTGGTGCTTGTGCTTACCATTGGTAGAACTGTAGGTGGGTCTTCCTAGTCTGGGCATGACAGTCTTGGTCTCCTCTAACAGCAATGAACAGAAAGCTCAGGCCATTGTGGATGCCACAGACCAGCTCAGCACTCCAGGCAACAGATGGTTTCTCCCAGTAAAATAGGATTAAGCAAATACTCATCCACATCACATGTAGCTGGCTTTTACCCATAACTATCACCTGCTGAGGCCTGGAGTTGAGCCATGCGACACAACAGGAAATCTACTGACACAACAGCACAGTATTTGAGAAACAAGATATGCTTGCCCAGAACTCCTTCACCCTAGCCCCACAGGAGGCAATGAATGGCCTACATTGCCAGTTTGCTGCTTCTACAACCAGCATTTGAGGAAGCCAACATACAAAGGCTATCTATATCCAAGGAGTTTATACTGACTAATTGCCACTGAAAGCAGCCAGAACTAAAGCCAAAGGAACCTACACAACATACACTAGTGACACCTCTTCAAGAGAAGAAAATCTCATCCAATTGAAAGCAAATTGAAAAAATAAGAGAGCTTGTTTATCCAGATGAGAAAGAACCAGAAAAACAATTCTGAAAGTATGAAAAAACAGTGTTACAACACCCTAAAGGGGCACACTAACTTTCCATCAATGGATCCTATGAAAATGAATATTTGAAATGCCAGATAAAGAATTTAGACCACCTGTTTTATTTTGTTTTTATCTTACTTTATTTTTTATTTTATTTTATTTATTTATTTTTTGAGTTGGTGTCTCACTCTGTTGCCCGAACTGGAGTGCAGCGGCCGCTCCCAGTCACCGCAACCTCGACCTGCTGGGCTCCGGCGATCCTTCTGCCTCAGCCTTCCCAGTAGCTGGAATAACCGGCGTGCGCTACCACACCCGGCTGAGTTTTTGATTTATTGTAGAGAAGAGGTCTCGCCTGCCCAGGCAGGTCTCGAACCCGCGGGCTCAGGCAATCCACTCACCTCAGCCTCCCAAAGGCGCGGGATTACAGGCTGAGCCACCGAGCCCGGCTACTTTATTTTTTAAATTATTTATTTTAAATATGTGGGGGTACAATTCTGGGTTATGTATATAAATGTTCATTATGCAATTTTAAAGAAGCTCAATAAAATCCAATAAAAAGCTGTAAACTAACACAAAGAAATCAGTAAAATAATTCAGGTTCTAAAAGAAGAGATAAATATCATTAATAAAACAAACAAAACTAACAAAAACAAAATTCATGAAAGAAATTACAAAGCACAGTTAAGAGCTTTAAAAGTAGACTATATCAAGTGGAAGGGAGAATTTCAGAGCTGGAAAATATATTTATAGTAAATCTATTTAGACAAAAATGAAGAAAGAAATATTTTCAGTAGTATTAGTACTTACTTGTACATCTTGTAGAATTTGGTTATAAATTCATCTGATCCAGGACTTGTTTTTAGGTAAGTCTTTTATCATTGAATCAATCTGAAGACTTATTATTAGTCTGTTTAGGGTTTCAATTTCTTATTGTTTCAATCTAGGGAGGTTGTGTGTTTTCAGGAATTATCCTTTTCCTCTAGATTTTCTGGTTTACATGCATACAAATGTTTATTATAATCTCTGAGGATCTTTTGTATTTTGGGGGGATTGTAACACCTTCTTTTTTCATTTTTGATTATTTTATTTGGAATTTCTCTTTCTTTCCTCCTCTTCCTCTTTCTTCTTCTTCTTCCTCCTCTTCCTCTTCTTCTTTCTTGTTAATATAGCCAGTAGTCTGTCAATATTGTTTATCCTTTCAAAGAACTAGCTAAAATTTGAGCAGTTTATAGCCAAAAGAATCTCCTTGATGAAATCAAGTGCCTACTAAATATATATGGAAAAAATTAAGTTTTATAATCAGAGATATGTTTCTTTTCCCTCTAATTCAAAAATTTAGTGGGGAAGAGGAAGATGGTCACCATGGAGCAGCAGAATGGCACCTCTCTTGCCTAGCAAGATAGAGAGTAGGGACCCAGGCACCGATAATTCAATAATAAAAGACTTACCTAAAAACAAGTCCTGGATCAGATGAATTTATAACCAAATTCTACAAGATGTACAAGTAAGTACTAATACTACTGAAAATATTCCAAGCAAATAAATGGACCAAAGATTATCTCAAAATGTGCAGAAAAAGCATTTGATAAAATCCAACATCCCTTCATGATTAAAAAAACAAACTCTCAGCCATATAGGCATTGAAGGAGCATACCACAAAATAATGAGAACCATCTATTACAAATCCACAGCCAACATCATACTAATTGGGCAGAAATTGGAAGTATTCCTTCTAAGAAGCAGAACAAGACAAAAATGTCTACTCTCATCAGTCTTATTTAACATAGCATCAGAAATCTTAGAGCAATCAGGCAAAAGAAAAAGAAAAACAGGCATCAAAATAAGAAAAGAGGAATTTAAATTATTTCTTTGCGGACCATATGATTCTATATCTAAAAAATTCTAAAATATTTCATTAAAAACTGATAAGTGACTTAAGTAGAGCCTCAGGATACAAAATCACATGCAATAATTTGTGGTATTTTTATATACCAACAATGTTCAAGCTAAGAACGAAATTAAGAACACAATCTCATTTACAATGACTATGTATCAGAATGTATCTAATAAAGGGAGCAAGATATCTCAACAACGAGATTGAAAGAATCAATATTTCTAAAATATTCATTTTGCCCAAAGCAATCTACAGATTCAATGCAATCCCTATTAAACTAATGACATCATTTTTCACAGATCTAGAAAAAAAAATACATAAATTCATATGACAGTTAAAAAGATCCCAAACAGCCCAAGAAATCCCAAGCAAAAAGAACAAAGCTGGAGGCATCACATTACTTGATTTCAAACTTTACTACAAGGCTACAGTAACTAAAACAGTATGGTACTTGTACAAAAATAGCCATATAGACTAATGGAAGAGAATAGAGATTCCAGAAATAAAACATCTGACTTACAACAAACTGATCTTTGTCAAAGAGGAAAAATATAAACATTGGGGAAAGAACACCCTATTCAATAAATGGTGCTTGGAAAACTGGCCAGCCATATGCAAAATAATAAAACTGGACCCCCTTCTTTCATCATACACAAAAAGTAACTTCAGATAGATTAAAGACTTAAATATAAGATCTCAAGCTATAAAAATCCTAGAAGAAACCCTAGGAAACTCTCTTTTAGACAACAGCATAGGCAATGAATTTATGACAAGGTCCTGGTCACAAGTGGCAGTAATAGCAAAATTGACAAGTGGGACCTAATTAAACTAAAAAGTTTCTGCACAGCAAAATAAACTAGTAACAGAGTAAACAGACAATCTACAGAATAGGAGAACATATTTGCAAACAATACATCTAATAAAGGCCTTATATCCAGGATTTATAAGAAACTTAAATGAATCAACAGGAAAAAAGAAGCCAATTAACTCCATTAAATAGTAGGTAGAGGACGTAAACAGATGCTTCTCAAAAGAAAACACACAAGTGACTGACAAATATTAAAAATGCTTAACATCGGTCAGGCTCAGTGGCTCAACCTGTAATCCCAGCACTTTGGGAGGCTGAGGCAAGTGGATTGCCTGAGCCCACAGGATCGAGACCCACCTGGGCAACTTGGTGAGACCTTGCCTCTCCAATAAATCAAAAATTATCCGGGCATGGTAGTGTGCACCTGTGGTTCTGGTTACTTGGAAGGTTGACACAGAAGGATTGCCAAAGCCCAGCAGGTCGAGGCTGTGGTGGCTGGGAGCGTGGTGGCCGGGAGCGAGGCTGTGGTGGCCAGGAGTAAGACTCCAACTCAATAATAATAATAATAATAATAATAATAATAATAATAATAATAATACTTAACATCACTAATCATCAGAGAAATACAAACCAAAACCAGAATAAGATACCATCTTACACCAGTCATAATGGCTATCATTAAGAAGTCAAAAAATAATCAAGTTAGTGAGGTTGTAGAGAAAGGATACACTGTTAAGTGAGGATGTAAGCTAGTTCAGCCCCTGTGTAAAGCAGTTCAGAGATTTCTCAAAAAAACTAAAAATGGATTTACTATTTGAACCAGCAAACTCAATACTGAGTATAAACCCAAAGTAACATGAATCATTTTATACCTAAAAGACACCTGCACTTATATGTTTATCCCAGCACTGTCCACAATAAAAAAAACATGAAATCAATCTTGGTGTTCCTCAATGGTGGATTGGATAAAGAAAATGTGGTACCTACACACCATAGACTATTATGCAGCTATTAAGAATAATGAAGCTGCCAGGCTCAGTGGCTCAGCCTGTAATCCCACACTTTGGGAAGCTGAGGTGAGTGGAATGCCTGACACCGCAGGTTCAAGACCCACCTGGGCAACTTGGCATTACCTCATCTCTACAATAAATCAAAAAATTAGCCAGGCATGGTAGCGCATGTCTGTAGTTCCAGCTACTTGGAAGGCTGAAGCGGAAGGATTGCTGGAGCCCAGCAGGTCAAGGCTGTGGTGGCTGGGAGCGGCTACTGCACTCCAGTCTGGGCGACAGAGTGAGACTCCAACTCAAAAAAAAGAATAATGAAGTTAGTTCTTTTGGAAGTCACCACACTGTTTTCCATAGAGGTTGAACTAGTTTGCATTCCCACCAAGAGTATAGAAGCATTCCCTTTTCTCCACTTCCTCAACAGCATCTGTTGTTTTTGTTTTATTAATTATGGCCATTCTTACTGGAGTGAATATGATCCAACAATCCCTCTACTAGGAATATACCTGGAGGAACTCAAATCATTCTACAAAAAAGATACCTGCACACGGATGTTCATTGCAGCATTATTCACAATAGCAAAAACATGGAACCAACCATGCTGCCGGTCAAAACTGAACTGTATAAAAAATGTGGTACCTGTTGGGCTCGGTGGCTCAGCCTGTAATCCCGCACCTTTGGGAGGCTGAGGTGAGTGGATTGCCTGATCTCACGGGTTCAGGCAAGACCTCATCTCTACAATAAATCAAAAAATCAGCCGGGCGTGGAAGCGCGTGCCTGTAATTCCAGCTACTCGGAAGGCTGAGGCGGAAGGATCGCCGGAGCCTGGCAGGTCGAGGCTGCGGTGGCCGGTAGCGGCCACTGCACTCTGGTCTGGGCGACAGAGTGAGACTCCGACTCAGGAAAAAAAAAAAATGTGGTACCTATACATGATTGACTATTATACAGCCATAAAGAAGGACAAACATATGGACTTGTAGCAACTTGGATGGATTTAGAGTGTAAAATACTCAGTGATCTATCTCAGCAACAAATAACTGAATACCACATGTTCTTACTCATAAGCAGACCCTGAACATTTACCATAATACCATAAGAGAGGGATTGGCAGTAGTGGGATACTGCCGAGGTGGTGGGGAATACAACATTAATAAGGGTATCTGATCTCAGACCCGGCACAGCGGGCACCAAAGGGAAGCCCAAACTTTACCTGTATGATGGCCACTTGTATACCTAGTCCTGAATTGTACCCCATATTATAAAATTTAAAAAAAATTTTTTAAAAGAGTAATGAAATGATTTCCTTTGCTGCAAAATGATGCAGCTGGAGGTCATTATTCTAGGTGAACTAACATAGAAATAGAAAACTTAATACTGATGCTGATTTTTTAGGTCAGCCTGGGCTTCGAGAGTGTCAGCTCAGTGGGACAGCCAAGCCCCAGAGAGAGTCTTCAAGTGGGCTGGTAAGCCTAGCTCCAGATGTGTCAGCTCTAATGGACTGGCAAGCCAAGCCCTGAGAGTGTTGCTGGTTCAGTAGGCTGTTAAGCACAGCCCCCTGGGTCTCTCAACTTCAGAGTCTCACCTTCTTCTGGCAGCTCTCCTAGTTCAGCTGGCTCCGTTGGCTAGCAAGCCAGCCTCTGGGGTGCATGGCTTTTCAACTACAACGATCTTCTGCAGCTCTTCAGGTTGCAACTCTTCAGGGTCGAGGTTCTTGTCTCATGCCCAGGAAGAATGAGGAACACGGACAGCCAGAAAGTGAGGAAGCAGGATTTATTGAGAGGACAGAGAAGCTCCCACAGTAGGAGGGGACCCGAAGGGGTTGCCCATCTGGAGGCCAACTCGCACTAGCTGTGAGATGTAACTTTTCTGATTGGTCAGTATTAAGGACCAATCGGCAGGAGGTAGGGGCCTAATGGTGAGCTGATTGGTTGCTTTTCGATCCCAGCGTGAGTACTTAAGCTCTAGCTCTAGTCACAGGGAGCTTGTTTACCAAAGCTGAGCCTGAGAGGCCTGCTGGGAGTTTGCTACATTATTATCAGAGGACCTGCCTGTCTGCCTAGTCTTTCTCTAGCTGTCTCCTGTCTCAATACCATATGCTCTCACTTATGAGAAGGAGTTAAACACTGGGTAAACATGAACATAAAGATGAAACAACACATATTGAGGACTTTTAAAGGGGGGGAGAAAAAGACCATGCTAATGGTCCATTAGCTACAATGCATGCATTTAGTTGATGAACATAATAGAAGCCCAACTTCATCATTACACGATATATACATGTGACAGACCTCCAAATGTACCCCTTGAAATGAAAAATTAAGACGAAATAAAAATCTCTACCAGAGATGTGTCCTGACTAGCTTCTCCTGGAATCAAAACCGTTCAGAACAATTCGAGCCAAATTTCTACATTTGTGTTATTTGGCAGATTTTTTTCCCTACTTTTAATGGATATGACCTCAGTGTACTGACTGAAAAATATGTTATTACTGGGCTGCCCTTATTTCCTAACATCTTAAATTTTGTTTGAGTCTCATGTTGCATCATAAATCCAAACCCAGTTTCACAACGGTCAGATTCATCATATTTGTTAGGGATCATTTATATAAGTTAATTCAGGGGAAACATTATTATTTTAGTTTTTGCCTAACATCCTACTTCTGTCATGGGATACAATATTACATTTATTTTTCATGTCTCAGTTTCTTTTGGCTCTGACAGTTTCTTGGAATTTCCTTGGTTTTGATGATTTTGAGGAATGCTGTTTGGATATATCATAGGATATCCTCTACTGGAATTTGACTTTTTTTTCTCATGATTAGACTGGGGCTGTGGGTTTTGGGGAAGATTACAAAAGTTAAATGTCACTTTTATCACATTATATCAAGAGCACATATGTACTTTCAACATGATTTATTACTGTTGATACTGACCTTAATCACCTGGTTGAAGGACTGTTTGTCATATTTCTTCACTTTAAAGTAACTCTCCCTCGTTGCCATAATGTACTCTTTGAAAGGAAGTCACATTGTGCAACCCACACTTAAGCAGTGGGGAGTTATGTTACACTTTCTTTAGTGTGTAGGAGCTACATAGTTTATTTGGAATTATTCTTCACATGAGGTCTGTCTCTTGTCTCTCTCATTTATTTACTCAATCATTTATTTATATCAATATTGACTCAAGAATTTTTATGTTATGCTTTGGGCTATAAACTCACTTTATTGATTGTGTTTCTCAAATTGTTTCAGTTTCGCCTATTGGGTGCTCTTTCAGTTGGCTTCTGTGTCTATTTGACATGCCCTCATCAATGTTAAGGGGGTTTTTTTGGTTTGTTTCTTTTTCTTTCTTTCTTTTTTTTTTTTTTTTAGCACTTTTAAAGCTTTCGGGTACTACAAGATACTCCAAATTTATCTTGTACCCTTTCCACTCCAGTCCTAGATTCAACCATTTCCCCAAAGATCCCTAGTTCCTTTTATTGGAGAATATTATTAGAAAACAAGATTTGGGCTCTAGGTGTTGTTGTTGCTAGTGGTGTGCCATTTCTTCTTTGTTTTCTTAGCTGACAGAGCAAAGAAGTAGGTGTTAGTATACTAACCAATCCGTATACACATAACTACAAATATATAGATATAGTTATATGGAGAGAAATATAAGATTAAAGGTAAATAGTACTGTATACTAGTACTATATTCTAATTGACAGTTATTTCCCATGGGACTATAGGTTAATAATTCTGATACTGCTATACAATGATACTGAAATTGAACAATTTAGTAAATGGGTGGTAAATAATGGAAGCCAGATTTTTCACTGTTGTGGAACCAGTTTCCTCACTATTTACAGGCAAAGAAGGAGGTTGATCTACATAGTAATGGATTAATTGTAAAGGCATTAATAAAAACTGCTGGGCTCTGTGGCTCAGCCTGTAATCCCGCGCCTTTGGGAGGCTGAGGTGAGTGGATTGCCTGAGCCTGCGGGTTTGAGACCCACCTGGGCAACTTGGTGAGACCTCATCGCTACAATAAATCAAAAAATTAGCCAGACATGGTAGCGCGCGCCTATAGTTCCAGCTACTTGGAAGGCTGAGGCGAAAGGATCACCAGAGCCCAGCAGGTCGAGGCTGCGGTGGCCGGGAGCGGCCACTGCACTCCAGTCTGGGCGACAGAGTGAGACTCCAACTCAAAAAAAATAAAAAATAAAAATAAAGACTCATGTTTAACTTTTTATAGTTTTTCTATAGATATTAAGCTTATTGTGCTTAAATGCACTTTGCTTCTTCCATATCTTTATTTTATGTTTGTTTCATCAATCTTAGTATGAAATATAAGATATCAAAATCCCTTGAAGTTGTTGATTTCTACCAGACGTTCTATCAGATTTTGCTTTGCATATTTTGGAGATAAAATATTTACATTTATATTCATAATTTTTAAATATTGTTGACATACTTTTTCTTATACTGATATATGATGGTTTTTGTTTTTTATCACAAATGCTTTTTTTGGTTATTATTTGCTTGGAATATCCTTTCCTTGATTTAACAGTAAACACATTTATCAAGGAAATACAGTATTTGTTTAATAAACTTAGTCTTTAGTGAAAAAGATTAATTTATTTTCTGATTTCTTTCTATCCCTATCTTTCACTACAAGGCAAATACTTTGAACTGTTTTAGCCTTTTCTTATGGTATTATTTTCAGAATTTTATATAAATGGTAAATTCTGGTATTTCTTATAGGAAGGTGAGAATTTAGCTTTCCTACAAAACCTTTGAAAACTCTCCCCCACCAAACATATAAACACATAAGTTTGCTTTCTAAATTTCTATGTTGTCTTCCTAAAATTTCCAATTTGCATTACACAGCTTCATTTTCATTTTAATAATGATGTTATTAATAACTGATAACTAACATTTAATATATGAAGTTGGTTATTATTACATTCCCTTTCTCACACTGTATTTATTCTGGAATTAACTCTTGTTTTATTTCTGTATTTATTTTTCTGTGTTTCAAAGATAATCCCAAAGAGAAGGTGGGTAAGCAGGCTTAATGACATTTGAAAAGTAAAAAGATTTTGCTACAGAGGGATCCTCTCCACTCTATGTCCAGGCATATGCTCAGGCATTCAAAGTACCTGCCTGATAGGATTGGCAGTTGAGCTTCCCTGCCCTTTCTGTATAGAGAACTTGGTGAAGGAATGCTTTCTCTGCCCTAAACTTGGGGACATCCCTACACACTCGATGCACCCAGTCACTTCAATTAGCTGCCTGAGCTGCTGCTCCCTCTTCCTTAAAAGACTTTTGTTGTACCACTGGTCACATTGCTTCTTTCCAGGGAGCCTACCCTCAGGCATCTGGCGCATCCACTCACCTGGATCAGCAACCTGAACTGCCTCAACACTCCCACTAGAAAGGGATCTTGGTGCAGTGGTGCTCCCCCCACTCCATACTTAGACATATTCCCAGTCATTCAGTGCACAGTTCACTGATTAGCAGCCTGAACTCCCTCACCCACTTCCCTGCAAATACATTTTTCTTTTCTCTGTTTCTTGCTGGGCCTTACATTCAGATGATTGGTATACCTGCTTACCTGGATTAGAATCCTCAGCTGCCCTTCCCTTCCTAAGTAGAATTCTTGAGCAGTAGCACACTCTCTGCTCCATGCCTGGATATACTCTCAGACCCTCAATGCCCTTGTTCACCTGGAACAGGAACTTGAGCAGCCCCCTTCCAAAGCAAACAACCCTGTGCAGCAGTACTCTCTCTGCCCCATATGGATGTAACTCCAGGCATTAGGTACACCCATGACCACAGATTAGGAGTTTGAGACAATCCCTCACTCCTGTGCAAAGACCCTGTTGTGGCAGCATTTTCTCCACTTCTTCTCCAGAAGCACACTTACTCACCTGGAGTAGGATTTTTATCCACTCTTCCCATCCACTGCAAAGACTTTATTGTAGCGAGGTTTACCCTCTCCTTTCCTGGATCTATTGCTAGACATTTAGTGCAGTTGCTCATCTGGATGAGAAGCCTGAGGAGTTCCCCTCTTCAAGGGCAGGGTTCTTGCTGCAGTGGTATTCTCTCCGCTCAATGCCCAGGCATTTCCCCTGATACGTGGGGAACCCAGTATTCTAGATTAGAAGCTTGGGACACCTCTCTCTTCCCATGAGAGAACTTGGAGCAGCAGAGGTTTCCCAATTCCATGCCTAGACACACCTCTGGTTGCTTGGTAGCCACACATTAGACCAGACCTCATTTCGGAACTGGTGCTTGTGCTTACCATTGGTAGAACTGTAGGTGGGCCTTCCTAGTCTGGGCATGCCAGTCTTGGTCTCCTCTAACAGCAATGAACAGAAAGCTCAGGCCATTGTGGATGCCACAGACCAGCTCAGCACTCCAGGCAACAGATGGCTTCTCCCAGTAAAAAAGGATTAAGCAAATACTCATCCACATCAGATGTAGCTGACTTTTACCCGTAACTGTCACCTGCTGAGTCCTGGAGTTGAGCCATGCAACACAACAGGAAATCTACTGACACAACAGCACAGTATTTGAGAAACAAGATATGCTTGCCCAGAACTCCTTCACCCTAGCCCCACAGGAGGCAATGAATGGCCTACATTGCCAGTTTGCTGCTTCTACAACCAACATTTGAGGAAGCCAACATACAAAGGCTATCTATATCCAAGGAGTTTATACTGACTAATTGCCACTGAAAGCAGCCAGAACTAAAGCCAAAGGAACCTACACAACATACACTAGTGATACCTCTTCAAGAGAAGAAAATCTCATCCAAATGAAAGCAAATTGAAAAAATAAGAGAGCTTGTTTATCCAGATGAGAAAGAACCAGATAAACAATTCTGAAAGTATGAAAAAACAGTGTTACAACACCCTAAAGGGGCACACTAACTTTCCATCAATGGATCCTATGAAAATGAATATTTTGAAATGCCAGATAAAGAATTTAGAATACCTGTTTTATTTTATTTGTATCTTAATTTATTTTTTAAGTGATTTATTTTAGATATGTGGGGTACAATTCTGGGTTAGGTATATAAATGTTCATCATGCAATTTTAAAGAAGCTCAATAAAATTGAAGAAAAAACTGTAAATTAACATAAAGAAATCAGTAAAATAATTCAGGTTCTAAAAAAAGAGATAAATATCATTAAAAAACAAACAAAACTAACAAAAACAAAATTCATGAAAGGAATTACAAAGCACAATTAAGAGCTTTAAAAGCAGACTATATCAAGGGGAAGGAAGAATTTCAGAACTGGAAAATACATTTATAGTAAATCTATTTAGACAAAAATAAAGCAAGAAGTATTTTAAAAAATAAACAAAGCCTTCAAGAAAAATGAGAATATGTAAAGCATGCAAATCTGTGAAGTATAGGCACTCCAGAAGGATATGAAGATAAGGTAAAGTATATGGAAAAAGAATTTAAGAAAATAATTTAAGAAACTTCCCTGGACTTGGGAGAGATTAAGATATCCAGAAAGAAGAAGCTCAGAGAACTACTGGAAGATACATTTCAAGAAGAAATTCATGTAAACTAAACAAGTTATTCTTGAATGACCTTTGGGTAAACAACAAAATTAAGTCAGAAATATTTGAAAAATATTTAAAATATTTGAAAAAAATTTTGAAACAAATGAAAATAGAGACATAACATACAAAAACCTTTAGATAGCAAAAGCAAAGAGAAAAGTTTATAACATTAAATGCCTGGATTAAAAAAGAAAATGATTTGAGATCAACAACTTAATAGTGCATCTCAAGGAACTACAAAAAACAAGACCAATCTAAACTTAAAGTTAGCAGAAGAAAAGAATTAACAAAGATGAGAGCAGAACTAAATGAGATTGAGGATGGAGATTAAGATAGAGGCTGACAGGTTAGGCTGTAAAAATCTCCGTGGAGGCAAGTGACAAGACACTTCACGTGAGTAGGTGGGCACTGGTGGGAGCGTGAGAGTCCATCTGAGGAGATACTCGGCTACATGTACCTGGGGACCCCTCTGAGGGCAACTGAAAGCCCCCACCATCCTGAAATTAGAGCACAGCACCCAAGATTGCAGTAGAAATGTCTTCTGCCTGCGGGAACACACCTGAGAAAAACCTGTAGAATCCAGCAGATTCCCAGCACCTGGCACCTGGCGCACACCATCAGTTGGCATACCAGACCTGCTGGAGCACAGGATTTGATTACTGGAGAGAGAGTATTGGGGGAATCCAGAGAGAGGAATACATGCCTGGTGAGGAGCTGCCCACCGCAGTCATTTTCCAGGCAGAGAATTTCATTACTCCACCCAGCTTCCCCCTACCCCAGCCTCCAACTTGTTGCCTAAGCCACATGGACAAACTGCTCCAGGTACTCCCTTACCATTGAAGTAGGAGAGAGACCTAACAAGGTACTGAAAGGGGCTGCAGATGGAGCCCAAAGATCCAATTTCTGTGAATGGCAGATCAACTACTCAGGGCTGGATCATGATCCAGAGGAAATATCCTGAGAGCACAAACTTCAGAGGGATCCAACAAGTGCTGAGTTCCAGGCGCCACATCCAGCCATGGGACAAAGGGTGTGGCCAGAAAAGGACAAGGAAGAACTCCAAAGAGATCAGTAGTGAGTCTGGGACTGACCCAAGCCCCCACTTCCCCAGCAATCCTCTGAATATCAGACCCACACAGCTGGGCCATGACTGAGAGGGAAAAACCCAGATGGAGCCTGGACATCAGTCACAATAGGAGAACCCCATTCCAGGAAAAGCCTGGCTGGGCAACCTCATGAGAGTACATACCTGGGCAAGAGACTATCCTATCTATCCCCAACAGAGATCTCCCTGACCGTATGAGAGTGGAAGGGGAGGACTGCAACCTCACCCACCTCCACTGTCCTCCTTCTTCCCTGCTTCATTCCCTGAGGTGAAAGTGAAAGAGGTGACTCTGCAGGAGAGATCAGATTAGAGGAACAATTACAGAGCCTGCCACAAGAGGACAGGGTTTTTTTTGTTGTTGTCTTTTTGTTTTGTTTTGTTTTGCTCTGTTTTGTTTTTTTTTTAATTTTCAATTATGTTTTAATTTTAAAAATTTTCTGACTGTTCATCTATTTTTAAAATATTTTTTCTTTGTGTGTGAATGTGTATGTGAGGCTTTGACTTGCAACCCCTCCTAAAATTTATTTATTTTTCTCTTTTCTTTCTGCTTTCATTTGTCATTCTCTGTTTATGTGTTTATGTGAATGATTGAGTGTACATCTTTTGATTTTGTTGTTGGTTTTTGCTCTATTGTTCTTCTGGGGTTTTTTATATTCTTTTTTTTATAATTTAAGGGGTGTGTCAATATATGTGTGAGGGTTCCACCTGAATCCCCCCTTTTTTCTCTCTTTTTTCTTATTCTCCCTGCTTCAGTCTTTTTTTTTTTTTCTTTATTCACTTTGTAATAGGAGTGTGTATGTGTTTAGTTTTCTTGGGGTTTTTCTGTTGTTTGTTTTGTCTTGCTTTGTTGTTATTGCAGGTTGTTTTGTAGTGTGGATTGGTTTTTGCTTTGCATCATCATATAGAGTAGTGGTAGGGAGTGGATCTCAGGGAAAACATACCACAATAAGTGAACATTTTAATTTGCAAGTAGCATCTGACTCCTAGCACCCTATTCCCCACTTTACTCAGATTTCAAAAACTACAAGAGACAGCAAAACTTCCCATCCACCATCCTATTTCAAAATAGAACAAATCCAGAGCCCGAATAAGGGAAGAATAGAGGACTGAGCAAACATCAGAAGGGAAAGCCTCTCCCACTGATATTGAATAACAGAACTAAAGAAAAAAAAACAAGAGATCTGTCACAAATGAGGAAAAGTCAGAGGAAGACCTCAGGCAATTCCAAGTCTACCAAAGACAAAACTCCTGAGAAATCAGACCTTGGTGCCCAAACAATTGAAGTTAGCAACAACTGGCCCCAGAATATGACAGGCATCAGGGAATGGTTGGAAAGAGTGAATAAGACTCAAGTAAGACTAGATATACTGAAAGAACTGGTAATAGAGATTCTGGCAATAAAAAATTTCATCCAGGAAATAAATAACAAGATGACAAGCATGGAAAGCAGAATTAATCTAGCCGAAGAAAAAATCTCAGAACTTGAAGACCAGAGCATGGAGTTAACCTGATCTATAGAAATCATAGAAAAAAGACTCAGGAAGAAAGAACAAAGCCTATAAGAGATGTGTGATTATATCAAGAGGCCAGACCTATGCCTGATTGGTATCCCAGAAGAAGAAAGGGAAAATGAGAACAATTTGGAACAAGTATTCCAGGAGGTTACCCAAGAAAACTTTCCCCATCTCACCAGAGATGTGACCAGTCAAGCACAAGAGATACAGAGAAACCCCCACAAGACATCAAATGAGGAGACCAACCCCTAGACACATAGTAATTCGCCTAAACAAAGTAGGCACAAAAGAAAAAATCCTAAAGGCAGCAAGAGAGAAAGGTCAGAGTACCTACTAGGGAAAACCAATCAGAATAGCAACAGACCTATTGGCAGAAACATCACAAGCAAGAAAGTACTAGAGTCCTATATTCAAAGTCCTCAAAGAAAAGCAATTTAAAACAAGAATTTCCTATCCAGCCAAGCTCAGCTTCATCAGTGATGGAAAATTAAAATCCTTCCCAGACATCCAATCCCTAAGAGATCATGCAGCTTCCAGACCAGCTCTACAGGAGGCATTTAAAGGTACTAAGCACAGAAGAAAGGAAAAAAAAGAATCACTACATACTTCCCAAAAGAACAGCAGAGCACAGAATCAACAGAGACTACAGCACAACCAGAAACTTGAAAATACATGCATACATTAACCCCAAAGTCAAAAGAAAACAAGCAAAGAAAAAAAATCAGAACCTCATGATAGGGATAAGCAATCACATTCCAATAATCAGCCTTATTGAAATGAACTAAATGCACCACTGAAAAGACACAGAATGGTGGACTGGATAAGAAACCAGGACTCCATTATTCGCTGCATCCAGGAAACTCATCTTACTACAAGGGACACACACAGACACAAAGTTAAAGGATGGAAAATGAGTTTCCAGGCAAATGGATCACAAAGAAGGCAGGAGTTACAATTTTAATATCAGACAAAGTAACCTTTAAGCTATCAAAATTTAAAAAATGCAAAAGGACACTACATAATGATAAAATGTTCAATCTATCAGCAAGAAATATTCATCTAAACATATATGCACCCAACACAGGAGCACCAGCATTTATGAAGCAATTACTAAATAAACTTTAAAAAGATATTGACTCTAACACTATTATAGCAGGGGACTTGAATACCCCACTGATGTCCTAGGTAAATCATCAAGGCAAAAAATCAACAAGGAGATCCAGAACCTAAATTTGACACTTGACCAAATAGACTCAGTAGATACCAACAGATTATTCCACCCAACAACCAGAGAATATACATTCTACTCATCACCAAATAGAACATACTCCAAGATCGATTACATCCTTGGCCATAAATCAAGCATAGACAAGTTCCATAAGGATGAAATCTTGCCATGCACATTCTCAGAACACAGTGGAATAAAAATAAATACCAAAACCAACAACATTTCCCCAAAGTCCTCAAAGACATTGGCACTAAACAGCATGATGCTAAACAATGAATGACTCAACACTGAAATCAGAGAAGAAATTGAAAGTTTCCTAGAAACAAATGAAAATGAAGAAACATCTTACCAAAACCTCTGGGATGCCATGAATCAGCTCTAAGAGGGGAATTTATATCTCTATGAGCACAAATCAAGAAAATGGAAAGATCACAAATGGATAGCCTAACAAGTCACCTAAGGGAGCTGGAAAGAGAAGACCACCAAAACCCCAACCTTAGCAGAATAATCTAAATCACAAAAATAAGAGCCCAAATATGGGACATGGAAGACAAAATATTATAGAAAATATCAACAAAACAAAAAGCTGGTTCTTTGAAAGAATTAACGAGATTGATGGAACCCTAGCCAGAATGACCAAGAAAAAGAGAGACAAACCAGGAATAAACACAATCAGAAATACAAAAGATCAAATCACAACTGACCCTGAAGAGATACAAAGGATTATCAGAGATTACTATGTACACCTATATGGAAACAAACTTGATAACCTGGATGAAATGGAAGACTTACTGACATCACCTAACCTCCCCATGTTAAAACAAGAAGACATTGAAACGCTAAATAGACCAATAACAGTCCAGGAAATTGACTCTGTCATATGAAAACTACCTACCGAAAAAAGCCCTGGACTGAATGGTTTTCCAGCAGAATTCTACAAAACATACAAGGAGGAGCTGATACCATTCCTACCTAAAGTATTCCAGGCAATTAAGAAAGATGGAATTCTCCCCAAATCATTTTATGAAGCTAACATCACAGTGATATCCAAACCGGGTAAAGAACTAACAAAGAAAGAGAATTACAGACCAATATCCCTTATGAGAATAGATGCAAAAACCCTTAACAAGATTCTAGCGAATTGGAACCAAAAACACATCTCAAAAATCATCCACCATGACCAAGTGAGCTTCATTCCCAGGATGCAGGACTGGTTCAACATTCTCAAGGCCATAAATATAATTAAATACATCAGCAGCGGTAAACACAAGAATCACATGATTATCTCATTAAATGCAGAAAGAGATTTTGGTAAAATACAGCATCCCTTCTTGATAAAAACCTTCAAACACCTAGGTATAAAAGGATACCTCAAAATATTAAGTGCCATCTATGACAAACCCACAGATAACATATTGCAAAATGGACAGAAACTAGAAACATTTCCCCTGAAAACTGGAACAAGACAAGGCTGTCCACTCTCACCCTCTTGTTCAATATTGTGTTGGAAGTCTTAGCTAAAGCAACTAGACAAGAGAAGGAAATCAGGGGTATCCAAATAGGAAAAGAGGAAGTCAAGTTATCCTTCTTTGCTGATGATATGATCCTATACTTGGAAAATCCAAGAGAATCTGTCAAAAACCTGCTTGCACTAATAAAGGACTTTGGCAAAGTCTCAGAGTATAAAATGAATGTGTAAATGACAGTTGCATTCCTATACACCAACAACAAGTGGGCAGAGTCCCAAATAAAAAGCACAATCCCATTCACAATAGCCACCAAAAAAATGAAATACCTTGGCATTCTCCAAGCAGAGAAGTGAAAGACCTTTACAATGAGAATTACAAAACATTGCTCAAAGAAATCCAAGAAGACATAAACAAATGGAAAAAGATTCCATGCTCATGGATAGGAAGAATCAACATTGTTAAGATGTCCATCCTACCAAAGGCAATCTACAGATTCAACGCAATACCCTTTAAGTTATCAACATCATTCTTCTCAGACCTGGAAATGACAATACAGAAATTCATATGGAAACATAAATGGCCATGAATGGCCAAAACAATCCTTAGCAAAAGAAACACAGCAGGAGGTATCACACTTCCAGACTTCAAACTTTACTGTAAGGCTACAGTAATGAAAACAGCCTGGTATTGGTACAAGAAGAGGCTCATAGACCAATGGAACAGGATAGAGATTCTGGAAGCAAAACCTCAATTCCTCAACCAACTCATCTTTGACAAAGCCTCCAACAACAACCACTGGGGAGAGGAGAACCTATTCAGTAAATGGTGCTGGGAAAACTGGCTGCCCACATGCAGAAGATTGAAACAGGACCCCTACCTATCCCCGTACACAAAAATCAATTCTAAATGAATCAGAGACCTAAATGTAAAACCTCAAATTATAAGAACCTAAGAAAATGCAGGAGACAATCTTATAGAAATTGGAACTGGCAACCAATTCCTGATCAAAATCCCAAGTGCCCATGCCATAAAAGATAAGATAGACAAGTGAGATCTTATCAAACTGACAAGCTTCTGCAAAGTCAAAGAAACCATCAAGAGAGCAGGGAGACAGTCCACAAAAAAATATTTGTTGGCTGTATATCTGACAAAGGCCTAATATGTAGGATCTACATGGAACTCAAAAATGCCAAAAGGAAAAGGACAAACAGTCCCTTTAAAAAGTGGGCAAAAGACATGAATAGACACTTCTCAAAAAAAGATATATGGGCAGCCAACAGACACATGAAAAAGTGCTCAGCCTCACTCATCATCAGTGAAATGCAAATAAAAATCACATTGAGATACTACCTAACCCCTGTAAGAACGGCCATCGTTAATAAAACAACAACAGATGCTGGTGAGGATGTGGAGAAAAAGGAACGCTTCTACAGGGTTGGTGGGAATGCAGACTAGTACAACCTCTTTGGAAGACAGTGTGGCGATTTTTGAAAGAATTAGTAATTGACCTTCCATATGACCCAGCAATTCCCCTATTGGGAATATACTCAGAGGAACTCAAATTATTCTGTGAAAAAGATACTTTCACAAGTATGTTCGTTGCAGCTCTATTCACAATAGCAAAAACATGGAACCAACTGTATTGCCCATTGAAACTGGACTGGATAAAAAAATGGGGTACATATACACAATGGAATATTATGCAGCTGTAAGGGAGGACAAATATATGGACTTTGCAGCAACTTGGATGAATTTGGAGTCGATCTTACTCAGTGACTTATCACAGAAACAAAGTACTGAATTCCATTTATTCTCACTCATAAGCTAACCTTGAACAATTATAATGCTATAAGAAAGCGATTGGCAGTAGTGAAAAACGGTTGGGGGGTGGGGTTGGCAGTTGATGGAAATTGCTAGGGGAGGGAGGAGCATACCTCATCAACAAGGGTACCTGCATGATCAATGTTTATATACCTAACCCTGAATTGTACCCCACATCTTTATAATATAAAAATAGGAAAATAATAATAAATGAAATTAAGACCAGATAAATGATTGAAAGGATCAATGAGTCAAAAACTTCATTCTTTGAAAGGAGAAACAAAATTGACAGACCTCTAGCAGGATTAAGAGAAAGAGAGACAGAGAGGGAGAGGGAGAAAAAGAGGGAGAGGAAAAGGCAAAAGGAGAGGGGAAAGAGAGAGAGAGAGAGAGAGAGAGAGAGAGAGAGAGAGAGAGAGAGAGAGAGAGAGAAAGGATTCAAATAAGTACAATACAGAATGATAAAGGTTACTTTACAACTGATACCACAGAATTATAAAGAACCATCAGAGACTGATATGACCACCTCTATGGCAAAAAACAAAACAAAACAAAACAAAACTAGAAAACCTAAAGAAAATGAACAAATTTCTGGAAACATACAACCTCCCAAGACTGACACCAATATCAGGCAAAGATATAAAAAAATGAAAATTACAGAACAATATTCTTGATAAACATTGATGCAAAATTCTCAACAAAATGCTAGCAAACAAAATTCAATAGCACATCCAAAAGATAATCCATCATGATCAAACCAGTTTTAAGCTAGGGATGCAAGGAAGATTAAACAGATGTCAGTCACAATGTAACAATTAAAAACAAAAAGCTATATGATCATCTCAACAGTTAAAGAAAAGAAATTTAATAAAATCCAGTATCTTTTTATGATAAAAACTTTCAACACAGTAAGCATTGAATAAACATATCTCAATATAAGAAGAGCCATAAGTGGAAAACCACAGCCAACAATATACTTAATGGGGAAAAGTTGAAAATGTTCCCCTTAAGAACTAGAACAAAACAAGGATAGCCACTCTCACCACTCCTATTCAACATGGTACTGGAAGTCCTAGTAGTAAAGCAAGACAAAGAAATAAAGGACATTCATATTCACAAGGAGAAAGTAAAACCATCTCTGTTCACTGATGGCATGTTTGTATACTTACAAAACACTAAACATTTCTCCAAGAAACACCTAGACTTGAAAAATGACTTCTGTAAAGTTTCTGGATGCAAAATAAATGCACACAATAAGTTATATTTTAATACACCAATAACACTCAAGCCAAGAAACAAGTCAAGAGTTTAATCCTATTTTTAATAGCCATAGAAAAATAAAATACCTAGGAATACATTTTACCAAGGAGGTGAAAGAGCTCTACAAGGAAGAATTACAAAATACTGTTAAAAGATATCATAGAATACATGAACAAATAGGAAAACATCCCATGCTCATGGTTCAGAAGCATCAATATCTTAAATGACCATAATCTATAGATTCATTGCAATTTCTATCAAATTAGTAACTATATTTTTCACAGAACTACAAAAAAAATTCTGAAGTTTATATCTAACCAAAAGAGAGTTCAAATAACCAAAGCAACAAAGGCAGAGGCATCACGTAGCCTGTTTTCAAATTATTACTACAAGGCTATAGTAATTAAAGCAGTATGACACTGTTACAAAAATAGATGGATCAATGGAACAGAACTGAGAACCCAGAAATAAAGTCATTTTCCTACAACCAACTGATCTTCCACAAAGCAAGCAAAAATAAACAATGGGGAAAGGACACCTGTTTAGTAAATGGTGCTGGGAAAATTGACTATCCATATGTAGAAGAATGAAACTTCTACCTTTCACTATCCTAATTTCTAATATTACAGATAAGTTTTGTCTATTTGTAAACTTTACATACACCTTTAAATTTCATATAGTATGCATACTTTGTATCTGACTTATTTTGCTTAACTTTATGTTTGTGATTTTCATTCAGGTTGTGATTATAGTTTTGGTTTGTTAATTCTTGTTGCAGTAGAGTATTTCATTTTATACATATGCCACAATATATTTATTCATTCTACCATGGCTAGCCAACTACATTTCATTCTGTTTTAAGCTATTATTTATAGAACTACTACATATGTACTTATCTATTGGTGAACATATCTAAACATTTCTATTGTATGTAAACCTGTTTTCTTCAGAAAGGTTTACATTTTTATCCTTCACCATTAGAGTATCATCCACCTGGAATTTATATGTGTGTGTATGCATGTTAAGGTAGATACTAAATTCTATTTATCTTTCTTATATGGATAGTCAATGTTCCATCACATTTTATTTAAAAGTCTACTTTTCTTTACTTCTTTGAAATGTTCTTTTTAAAGATCATATTAGTAATGTGTTTCTAATCCATTTTGTTCTATTTTTGTTCTATTTTGTGCCAATTTCACAAATGTTTTACTTATTATGATTTAATAAAAAGGCTTGTCTCAATAATATCTGATAGAACACTCCCTCCAGCTTTGCTTTTGTAATTTCCTTTTGAATTTTCATAGAAATTTGGAAGCAGCATGTTAATTTTACATACACACACACACACACACACACACACACACACAGAGACACAAACTATTTTGTGTTTTTGATTGGCAATCTTTTTCATCCATGGATGAAGTTTGAAAAAATTGATATTTTTACAATATTGAGAATTCCAATCCATGAGCATCACATATCTCACCATTTTACAGCACTTCTTTAATTTATCTCAATTATATGTATAGTTTTTGATGTTTTGCGTACGCTAATAAGTTTTTCCTCAGTATTTTATGTTTTTAAATATTATTTACACGTTTTCATTTTTCATCTGCTGTTGCTAGTATTTAGCAATGCAATTCATTCAGGTATATTTACCTTGTATTGACTTACCTTGCTACATCTACCTATCTTGCCAAATAATCTGAATTTTCTATATATACAATCATGCCACCTGCAAAGTTTTGTTTCTTGCTTTGCAAATTAATGTATTTTTGCTCTTAATTTTTTTTACTTCTTGAATTGCTAGAATTCTAGCACAATACATTCTATAAGCAGTGACAGCATGTATCCTTCTCCTGTTTTTGACCACTAAGGAAAATATTTTAATACTTTATATTTAATTTTAATATTTTTAATTATATATATATATTGAGTTGGAGTCTCACTCTGTCGCCCAGACTGGAGTGCAGTGGCCGCTCCCGGCCACCACAGCCTCCACCTGCTGGGCTCCAGCAATCCTCCCACCTCAGCCTTCCGAGTAGCCGGAATTATAGGCGCATGCTACCACGCCCGGTTGATTTTTTAATTTATTGTAGAGATGAGGTCTCGCTGCCCAGGCGGGTCTCGAACCCGCGGGCTCAGGCCATCCACTCACCTCAGCCTCCCAAAGGCGCGGGATTACAGGCTGAGCCACCAAGCCCGGCCCTTAATTATATTTTTAAAGCAAATTTTTAAAGGACATTCTTTATTAGAATACAATTTTTGTCATTTTTTGCTTGCTCAGAATTTTTGTTATACATGACTATGAAACTTTATTCAGTTTTTCTGCATCTGTAGAGATAATCTCATATTTCTACTTTTTTTCTGACAATATGTTGAATTGCATTGATTTTGCTCCTTGGGACTATTTTAGATGTTTTCCACAAGTTTTGGCATGTCATCGTGTCATATTTTAAATTTAATTAAGTTTAAAATATTTTCTAACTTCAATTTTATTTCAAAAATCATTGACTTTATATTTGATATAAAATTATTGTCTAGGGATATGTGTGATAAATGTATTGTTATAACTTTATACATTCTGAAATATGTACAGATGAAATTATGTGATGCTAAGAATTTGAAGACATTTGAAATAACCTGGGAGATGTAGAAAATAATACTATTTGTTAACTCTAAACTACATCCTTATATAGAAATTCTGAGCATGTCATTGAAGTAAGGTAAAAAATACGGAATCTTTAATAATGATGGTAGGAATCAATTAAAGTGGACTTTGTATGCATATGTGTGTGCCATATATACTCACATACATACATCAGACGAGAGACAGAACCAGTGAGTATATGATATTTTAATTCATTTTTAAGATTAATATGTTAAACTTTCAAGGCTTTATTTTGTTCGCTTATAAAAAGATATAAAACCTTCATTGGATTATAAAGATTAAATGAGACACAGTGCCCCAAGTTTTAACATCATTTTTGGCACATAATATGTACCCAATAAAACTGGTCTTTAATTTAATACTGAGAGGATTGTAATCTTGGCTGCAAGTCAAAACAGCAGGAAAAAAGAATTTTTCTTTTGTTGAATCAGAAATCCTAGTAGCCTGTAGCTTCCTTCAGAATGGAGATAGGAAAGTTTGAATATAGATAATATAAATGTACTATACTAAAGCATCTCTTTTCAGATTATGTATAGGAAATGCATATTTAATCATGTTTCAAAATCTTAGGCAATCCCTTAATGAGACTCTGCTTAAATTATAACGACTTTGGGAGGAAATAGGAAGCTGAACTCAAAAAATTTAGATCAACTCTCTTTTTGTTTAGTGCAACAGGAGTGAGGATGGAGAGAAGACAAGCCCTTTGGAGACACATTACTTTTCAGTTGCTGTCCTCAATCACCAACTAAACCACAGGACAGGTGGCAAGGGTGCATAGATTTCAAAGAACTCAAATATCCTTTTTTTTTTTTTTTGAGTTGGAGTCTCACTCAGTGGCCCAGATTGGAGTGCAGTGGCCGCTCCCGGTCACCGCAGCCTCTACCTGTTGGGCTCCGGCGATCCTTCCTCACCTCAGCCTCCCAAAGGCGCGGGATTACAGGCTGAGCCACCGAGCCCGGCTTCAAATATCCTTTTGAAGCTCATATGCATATATTTGGAGACATATCTATATGTAATATAACTGGTCTTTTTATTTGTATACTTTGGCTTTCACTAATTTTCTTAATTCTATCTAAAGGTAGAATTTTAAATTCACTCAGGACCCAAAGTAGGCTTGATTATATGGTACAGTGTATTAGAATAATCACATTTTAGACATATCAAGTTAGAAGTCATCTAGTTTACACACTTGCAATTTTAAGTGAGGAAACCATGGCACAGAGAGGTTAAGTGTTTTGTGCCAGGTTGCACATCAAATTAACCACTAATCATAGAATCATTACCAAAGAAAAGTCACTACTACTTTAAGGACATCGTTGGAAAACTTAGAACTAGATTTACTCTTTGAAATTGCTTTGTCATCATCTTCCGATTTTGTGGATAAAATAACTATGGTCCAGAGAGGTTACAGCGGCCTTGAGATCTGGAAAGATATACCTGGTCACCAGTTCACAGTTCTTCTTTTCATGCCATGTGGTCAGGTCACTATATTTTATTTTATGGTATAGCACACAACATAATTGTAGTTATAACCACATTTATTTTATTGTTGTTGTTTTAGATAATTAAATAGAATGTTGCACATATATTTCAGCTAAGTATCTTTTCTACACTATTATATGTTTTACAGGTGAATTCTTCTTTCTGGGCAACCAGGTTATATCTGTTTTTCACCTTACTCTTCTTTAAAAAAAAAAAATCCATTATATGTGGTAATAATTATATCGTTACCATGGAAATTGCTCTCTTCCCCATCAATTTTCCCAGTCATTTGAAGCTATTTATTTTATGGAGCATATTCTGGGTATCTTGGATTCTTAAGGGAGAACCTACCCACCTTAAATGTTAAGGCTGAATTTGTATTTTCCTGTTTCCATCGAATGCACTCTCTTCACATTGAAAGCTTACCACACCCATAGAATCCTGATTTTAAATGAATGGCATTCATTACATACACTCTCCTATAGATGTCGCTATACACCGTGTATTAAAACAGGCAATTGCAAATGGTTTTTGCTCAACAGATTTTTTTTGACAAAACTATATTGCATTAAGGCTCATCATATTATGATTATGATTCTTTGAGGTCGCACATATAATAAGGTCTAAGCTGACACTAAAAAATTTGCAATGACATTAACAAAACAAATGATCTCATCCTTAGTAATGTATGTATTGCCCTTTATCTTAAATGTTCTACCAGTAAACCAAATTAGGAAATGTGAAAAATATTGTAAGTTAAAAACTGTATTTAAAGAGAGGATACTTTATATTATTTCACATTAGACTCTGAAATTAAAGCCATGGTTACATGCTTTTGGGGCAAATGACGATTGTCTTGTAGCTTTTATTCATACAACAGATTCAAAAAAATAACTTCTGCATGAAGTTGGTAAAAGTACATTCACAATCTCATTTAGACACTTCCATTCTAGGACTGAGAAACTGAATCTTATGGGTGATAAATGACCTGGCCAAAGCCACAAAGGACAGAACTAAGATTTCCATATCATTAGTGGTTTTATATTTTTCTTAGAAATAAAAAAATTCGCCTGATTAGTCTAATTAAAAAGCTAAAGTAGTTAGAAAAAGATGTTCAGAACAAGCTTTGTACAACTGTTATATTGGCTACCTAAACCATAATAATATCTACAGTTTAATGAGTACCTTATGCGGTAGCTGTGTATGGATTATCTTGCATCATCCTTACAAGTATATTACATGCTGCCTCTTTTTTCCATTTGAAAATGGAGTTGTGTGGTGGTAGTTACTAAGAATTATGGTCTGGAATTAGAGAAATTGGGACTAGTTAGAGATGTAGACAATATTAGTAATAACACTAATACAAATATTTATTAACCACCTTCTACAGGGGGGCCAGGCAAAGATAACAAAAGTTACATTTGTTGAGCACTTAATGCATGCCAGGCAATGTGCCAGATCTTTAAACAATTACATATATCTGTTATCCTGAAAATAACTCTGAAAAAATAAATACTATTATTATTAATATATATATAATAAGAAACAAGAGAATCAGGAGGACAAATAAATTGTACAAAGGTACTGTGGGGACCAAAGCCATTGGCCTCCTAATAGTTTGTTAAAAAATCATGGACATAAGGCAGATTGATTAATAGGAGAAAGGACATACACATTTATTTAAGGTATATACACAACAGCCTTCAACCCAACAGTAAGATACAGAGCTTATATACCATCCTGAGGCCATAGTAAAGAATGCAGACTGAAAGCATGGCCAAAAACAAGTTATGCTTGTAAGTCAGGTTTAGTGGCAAGGCAGGTTATATGGGATAGAAAGGAAGCCCCTTGACTAGCAAAGGTGGCCTTGTTATGAAGATGAAACTCCTTTAATAGAAAATAGGTGGTAAATGTTTCTTATTAGACTTTTGAAAGTATCAGACTCTTAATCTCTTCCAGATCTGGGAAAGGCACAGAAAACTGAGACGGCTACATTAATGGAGATTCTCCATAGGTGAACATTTTTCCTGAGAAAAGACAGCTTTGCAAGATAACTTTTGTCTGCTGGCTCTGTGGCAGCCATTTCAAAATATGTCAAAGAAATATATTTTGGGGTAAAATGTTTTGATATCCTTCAGTACCATGCACTAAGAGTTGGCACTAACATTTTGTAAATGAAAAATAAAATTTTAGGGCCCTCAATCAACTGAATGGACTCCATGTGAACCAAGGAAAACCTAAAAAACTAAATTCCAGCCACGATAGAAAAGGAGATTGGTTACACTTCATTATACTCCTCCCTTTTGTAGTTTTAGGGACAACTGACTAACGTTACCATTTAAATAGGTGTCATAAGTCTGACAAAACACACTATCTGGCAATAAGATACCAAACATCTATCTAATTTTGGCATAGCATTACATGACAAGTAGCAGGCCCCAAAGAAATAAGTATACTTTATACCAAAATAAGTTTGGAAGTTACTCTGCAAAGTTGTCTCTTGGGGAAATTAGGATCTGCAGACAACACCTTTTATGACCTATGCCCCCTATTCTCTCTGAAGCCTGCTACTTAGAATCTTCATCTACATAACAAGAACTTTGACTTCAACAACTCTCCTTATTTTAATTCAAGCATTTATTTTACTGATTTTAAATTATTTAGACAGAGCTTAACTCTTTCTACCAATTGCCAATCAGAAGATTTTTGAATCCACCTAAGACCTAAGAGGGGACATCACCTAATTCCCCACTTGTTAGTGTCCCACTTTTTCAGGCCCAATCAATGTAAACCTCACATGCACCAATTCATGTTTTGAAGCCTAAATTTTGAATGGAAATTGTACAAGGTGCCAAGAGGGAGGTGCCGAGAGGGAGGAGTAAAAAAATATATACATACAGATATATATTTATGCATACAACTATGTAAAATATATATCTCTATATATTTTACATATGTATAATGTTATACAAAATAGAATCATTAAATAATCCTAGAACTATGGAGTTGATTGGAGGATAAGAAGTCAAAAATTTATAACTAAGCATTTTAACTCATAATTTATTTGTCAGTCCTAGAAATGAAACACTCTTGAAAAACAAAAAAAAGGAAAAAAAATAATGATTTATCTTTTTTTTTTTTTTTTTTTTTAATTAATCAGTATTTTTATTATAGTTTTGTGGGGTACAGTTAAGGATTAGGTGTACAATTACGTTTCATTCAGACACCCTGTTGAATCACAGACACTTCACAAAAGAAGACATTCGAGATTTATCTTTAAACAACAAATTTATACATGGCTTTCATTCTTTAATGAAGAATAACAATTAAGATGGAAGTGCATACAGGAAAAAGGGAGCAACTACCTAAAAGTCCAATGCTAAATCTTATGTAAATAAAGTGATCTATCAAAAACCTGCTTTCACCAGGCTCAGTGGCTCAGCCTGTAATCCTAGCACTTTGGGAGGCTGAAGTGAGTGGATTGTCTGAGCCCACGGGTTCAAGACCAGCCTGGGCAACTTGGTGAGACCTCGTCTCTACAAAAAATCAAAAATTAGCTAGGCATGGTACTGTGCGCCTGTAGTTCCAGCTACTTGGAAGACTGAGGCGGAAGGGTCACCGGAACCCAGCAAGTGGACGCTGGGGTGGTTGTAAGGGTGCCACCGCACTCACTGTGACAGAGTGAGACTCCAACTCAAAAAAAAAAAAAAAAAAAACACAAAAAAACCCCTGCTTTCACTGATAAAGGACTTTGGCAAAGTCTCGGGTACAAAATAAATGTGCAAAAGATAGTCACATCTTATACACCAACAACAAGCAGGCTAAAAACCAAATAAAAAGCACAATCCCATTCATAATAGCCACAGAAATAATAACGGAAACAAAACCTCAATTTCTCAACCACCTCATCTTCAACAAAGCCGCCAACAACAACCACTGGGGAGAGGAGAACCTATTCAGTAAACGATTCTGGCAAAACTGACTGAGCACATGCAGAAGATTAAAACAGGACCCCTACCTATCACCATACCCAAAAATCAACTTTAAAATGATCAAAGACCTAAGCATAAAACCTCAAACTATAAGAACCCTAGAAAATACAGAGGACACTCTTATGGAAACTGGAAATGGCAACCAAACCTGATCTAAACTCCAAGTCCCCATGCCATAAGAGATAAGGTAGACAAGTGGGACGTCATCAAACTGACAAGCTTCAGCAAAGCAAAATACACCATCAAGAGAGCAGGGAGACAGTCCACAGAATGAGAAAAAAAATATTTGCCAACTGTATATCTGACAAAGGCATAACATCTAGGATCTACAAGGAACCCAAATGTGCCATAAGGGGGAAAAAAAGCCCCATTAAAAAATGGGCAAAAGACATGAATGGACACTTCTCAAAAGAAGATATACAGGCAGCCAACAGACACATGAAAAAGTGCTCAGCCTCACTAATCATCAGATAAATGCAAAACAAAACCACATTGAGATACCACCTAACCCCAGTAAGGAAGGCCATCATTAATAAAATAAACAACAACAGATGCTGGTGAGGATGTAGAGAAAAAGAAGCACTTCTGCACTGCTGTTGGGAATGCAAACTAGTACAATCTCTTTGGAAAACAGTGTGGCAATTTCTAAGAGAAGTAGAAATTGACCTTCTATATGACCCAGCAATCCCCTTTCTGGGAATATACCTGGAGGAACTCAAATCATTCTACAAAAAAGATACCTGCACACACATGTTTATTGCAACTCTGTTCACAATAGCAAAAACATAGAACCAACCAGGCTGCCTATTGAAACTGGACTGGATACCAAAAATGTGGTACATATACACAATGGAATATTACACAGTCATAAAGAAGGACAAACACATGGACTTCGCAGCAACTTGCATGTATTTAGAGTCTATCATACTGTGATCTATCACAGAAACAAAGAACAGAGTGCCATATGTTCTCACTCATAAGCAGACACTGAACATTTTCCATAATACTATAATAAAGAGTAGTGGGATACTACCTCTACCAGGGTGGAGGTGGGGAACACAACATCAATAAGGGTACCTGATCTCAAACCAGGCAAAGTGGGGACCAAAGGAAGGCCCAAACTTAATCTGTACTCTGACCACTTGTATACCTAATCATGAGTTGTACCCCACATCTTTAAAATAAAAAAAGAAAGAAAATGATAATTTTGGAGCCTCTGGAAAAAAGCTAAAGTTGATCAAAAGATGAAAAGAAACAAAAAAGTTAACAAAATGCCTATTTTAAATCAGTCATCTGAAGAACTTCAATTAAGATAACTATGACGAAAATCATGAAATGGCACAATGGTAAACACTACTGTGTTACCTTCAACAAATTCGTTAATGCTTGTGGGCCTTATATCCTCATCTGTAAAGTGAGAGTGATAGATAAGTTTATCGCAAGTGTTTCTCCCAAACTTCAAAACCAAGAATTTTAAATATTGTTGATGCTGTTGTTTAATATAAAACATATATATATATATACATATGGCAATTTACAATTAGTTAGTTTGTTTAAGCAATCATCTTTCATTAGTTTAAATTCTTAAAGCAACTGGTCCTTACTCCCTTTGAAGTACTGTTTTGCAGGATTTGCAAATATTGTGAAAATGTGTCATTATTTGGGCTATATCATCAGGAACTGCCACAACACTGAAACAAAGGGAAGTATTAAAGATGATTCAAAAGCCCAGCAAAAGTTTAGGACAACCTTCCATTGAAATGCTGATATATAACCTCAGAATACACGAAAGTACAACTGAACTGCTTTGCTTATTTCTGGCTCTGCCACTGCTAATTGTGGAACCCTGGGTAAGTCCTATAACTTTCTATGTCTCTTTCCCTCATGCTCTTCCTTGTGCTAATGGGAACTATCTCACAGAATTGTGCTGATGATGTAAACACTTAGAATAGTGCTGTGTGATCATCGTTATCATTATCTTTAATAAATATCATACATGTTATTGTTAGTTTATTTATCCCGTACTTACTCTTCTGGATATGAGGTGGCTATTTTCTAAAGTCATCTTTGATATCCAATTACAGTGATCACATTTTGCCCTAGTCTGTTCTGATTTTTATTTTGTTTTGTTTTATGTCATAATCTCTAGCAGAGGAGAGTTTTTTCAAATCTCACGATCCATGGACATACAATCAACAAAAGATGCTATAGTTGATTAGATGCTATAGCAGTCCAGATAGCACTTTTTAAATTTTTATTTTGTGCTGCTAATACATATTAACTTTAATCTAGTTCAATTTCCAAGCTCCACTGTTAAAGAACTATTGCCTAGAAACACATTTTCTCACTGGGGTAGGCATTGTGAAATTCTCTGTTCCCTTTATATTGCTATAAAGTGATATTTACTATATATCTCTAGTTTTCCTTCTCCACTCCTTCCTTTCTCTTTTCCTTCCTTTTCTCTATGAAAGGTTATCATTACATCTGAGTAGAAGTCACTGCCATAATCTGGGCCACCTTATCAGAGGACAAATTAAATAGTTGCTTCTGTTTAATTTATAAAGTTATTCTCCCCCTAAAAAAATGATCTCTATCCCACCATAGTACATTTCTTTCCCTTCTCCTGATGAAATTCCAGGATTAGAAATCTATTTCTCTATGTAAATCAATAACCTCTCCAGGCAATCTCTTTCAAAATGAAGATACTCAAGGGAGTGTTCATCATTAAGCTCTTAACACCTCTGTGTGAAGGATTTTCATCAGTTTTTTCCCACTATGAAAGGACAGCTAGACCCCGCAAGCCTGGCTTGTGTGGGACTATGCAGACACCTAAGCTAGGAAAAAAAAAAGTGAAATGGCTTCAGAGAGGGAGAGGAGTGACAGATTTGCATGCTTTAAACACTTCTAGAAATTTCAAGCATTTGGAACACTTTTAGGCACATAGAACATACCTTTTCTAATGAAAGTACCCCTGAAGTGCAAAGTATAAAATAGGAGAAGAGTTAGGAAGTACAGTTTTCCCCACCAGCTACCTCAACAGTTCCCTCAGGACAAGAGTCGGTGGTGACTGAGGTATGGGGGACAATTGTGAAGGCAGACACAGTGGATGGAGTAATGAGGCATAGATATAGAACCCTGTGGAAGGAGGTGGCTTGACAAGGAACACAGGGACCCAGGTTCCTGTAGTCAAAGCTTACTTCCACTACAGATTGGAGATACCCAAGAGAGGAAAGTTTTAGTCACATAGGTGTGGATATAGGCTTAAAACCAACAGCAGAACAGGTGCTACACAAAGAACAGAAGCTACTCAGAATCCTGACTGCTCACACACTGAAAGGAGGCACTTAAAGAGATAACAACTATTTCTAAGTCTGTATCCCTTTCCTGCGTTTGTTCTCAAGTTTTCACAAAAATAAAGTGGAAATTCTAACTCTATAGTTTCTAGAAGATAACTGATCTATTTACTATCTGTTTGCTCCTGCTTCAAGGAACCAGAATTGTTTACTCGGGCACAATCAACAGGGCAACGAGGCACTCTGCATTTCCCTTTGAACTGTATCAACTATGCAAAGCAGGATTCTCTCAGTTTCCCAGGACCTGAAGCCAAGCTAAGCCAGCCAGATGCTTGAAGGCCTGCAGATCTGCCCTCTTTTCCATTGTGCTCTTAGTTGTTTCCCTGAGAACTTTCAGAGAAGACTGTATTTGTTGCAGATAGCTACCTGTGTTCTCTAATCTGATGTAGCACAGAAAAATAAAACTGGACAAAATTAGAAAGCACCAATGCAAATTTGATTTCTGTTTACTGAAAATTTTCTCAAACCCATACATTAAAAATTCTTTTTCGCGTTTTTTTTTTCCTAAGCTACAATATTTTCAGTCCTTGTTTAGGGCTACATTTTAACACGTTTACAATCTGATCTCCAAGAGTATTATTTGTTTGCTTATTTGTGCACAAACACTGCAGAATCATTGCCAAGGATTCATCTAGGAGGTTTCAGGGGTTGTTGTCTAGATCTGCAATTCATTCTTGATTATTCTTAAGAGGTTTATTTTTAAACACTTGTTTAGGATGACAGAACCTGCGAGCTGCGTTTTTTGTTTTTTTGTTTTTTTCTCTTGTATATAGGTGAGTACTTTCTATTATGGGCATAATCTTGTTCCAGTTACCTTGAATGAATAATGTTCACAAAGCTGGGCATGTGGGAGAATGAAACATCCTGCTGAAGCAGTGAGAGTTATGGTGCAACTAAACTGTCAAAGAATTACAGAACTGGAAATAATTTATTTGATTGTACTCTATGTACAATTGTATCTTAATACTATGCCCTAATCTATCTCTGCCTTTTTTCCAATTCAGTTTTGGATATCTATAATTCAAGCTACTGCCATTGTTTTCTTTAAATGCTATTTAAGCATAAATAATATAATAGTTTCAAACAAAGTTTAAACAAATATTCCTTAATTTCGATACTGAGACAGTTTAAATAGACAAAGTTAAAGTGAGTTCCATTTTCCCACTACATTGCAAAAGTTAAACAAGAGAATCATTTCCCAGAGATGTTTGTAGGCTTATCTTGCTCTCCTTTGTGTCTCATTTTAAGATTTAAGAGGCAATAAATAAAAATGTACCTACTTACTAAGATTAACTTACATGGTATAAAAATAAGAGAAAACATTTTCATTAATTTTTTTCTTGAAATTTATATAAAATACTTACTTAAACAGAAGAAAAAATAGTATGTTTGTATATCGCCAGACAGTTTGCCAATGACTTAAATGTTGTATTTCTCAACTTTCTGATTTTGGTAGGGCAGGATATGTACAATACTATTTTCTCCCGTTTATAGCTGGAAATAAAACCGAGATTCGAGGAAATGGCAGGACAGGCTTAAGGACATACAGCCTGTAATTAGTGTAGCTGGTCTTGAATGCTGGGGTATGTCTCTCGAATTTCTGGTGAGTACTTAAAATGTTGTTTCTTTTATAGAATGTGAATATTCCTCTAAAGAAAGATGCTCCATGTTGAGGTGATCATTATACCTAAACTGCCACCTTGCAACTCTAACAGCAGTGTCGGGCTTTTATCCCCTGGCTGGGAAACCAAAAGTATTTCTTTTACTTCTCACAATGTAGAAAACAGAATACCCAGAAACTGTGGTCTTCCTGAGTAGTGACACAGGGCCTGCCGTGACCTTTCAGTGAACTTGAGCCTGTGCAGCAGGTTGGGGAGCCTCAGAGTGGTCAGGTGACCACATTGCCATCTGCAGTTCTGGACTGGTCATCTGGCCAGTGCTGACCTTTCAGAACATGATCCAGTGAAATCCAAACCCTGAGAACGGCTGGCAGGCAAAATCTGCTCCTCAATGTCAGTTTCACTGCTGAGTCGCTTAATTGTCCACTACAACTTGTAAAGGGCCCATTAGGCTCAGGTCATGAACCTCCCATTTAGCATTAATGGATAATCAAACCCCATTTGATTGGAAATACTTTTGTCTCAATTGTATTTCCTTCATAATTATAAATACCTAACAGTTTAGTAACATAAACTTTAATAGAATGACATCCCTTTATAAAACTGACTTTAAAGAGATTAACACCCATTGTTGAAGCTGTGCCATCAAGAGAATATAATTTTATTAAAATCATAGCTCCAAACCACATAATAATGATGCATGTATATACAATAGTATTCTAGTATATTAATATAATGGATTTTAACACTTTATTCTCTGACAACTTTTTTAGAGGCGAGGCTTGAATTCTTTTTTCTTATCAAAAACAGATTTCCTTCTATTTTTCTGTACCTTGAAAGTTGGCCAGTCCTTTATCCAGTGACCAATCATTAGTTAAATCATTCACCAAAAATTCATTGAGCATCTGTTAGGTGCTATACTGTGCTGTGAACCAGGACAACAAAAATAAATAATACCCTTTTCTTTTTCTTTTTTTGAGAAAGCAGTATTTATTGAGAGGACAGAAATCTCCCACAGTAGGAGGGGACCCGAAGGGGTTGCCCAATAATACCCTTTTCATAATGAGCTTGCAACTTAGCTGAATAAAAGACATATAAAGATACAAATACAGCCAGGCGCAGTGACTCAAGTCTGTAATCCCAGCACTTTGCGAGGCGGAGGCAAGAGGATTGCCTGAGCTCAGGGATTTGAGACCAGCCTGAGCAACATGGCAAGGCCTCATCTCTACAGTAAATCAAAAAATAAGTAGGTCATGGTGGCACATGCCTGTGGTTCCATCTACTTGGAAGGCTGAGGCGGAAGAGTTGCCTGAGCCCAGCAGATGGAGGCTGCATTGGCCATGAGTAGTGTGCCAGTGTGCCACTGCACTCCAGTCAGGGTGACAGAGTGAGACTCCAATTCAAAAAAAAAAAAAAAAGATATTAATACAAGTCAATCTGGAAAAGAAAAGGCTATTTAGGCATAGAGGATCACAGAGTAGGTACTGAAGACCTATGACCCGATAACTTCAAGAGTAAAATGCTAAGGAGAGCTTATGGAGAAAATGTTGAATTTATGCTATCAATGAGGAAACAACCAGAGAGCAAATAGATCTCAGTAGTAAAGTTATGCTAGTTCTATACACATTGGAATAAGGTTCGCATGAGCAATAATAGAAGCCCTATATAGAAGTTTGTGACAGAAAGGAAGAAGTTTAAGGTGATCACGGGGAAAAATTTTCATCTGAGGCATAAAAGAAATTAAAAATAGAAAAAAAAGTACACAAAAACCTAAGAGCACATTATCATTGCCACCAAGGGAGGAAATAGTTTGAAATCTAGTAAAATGCAGTGATAGTATCATGATATTGATCATGGAACCTAACAGTGATAACACTAACCAAAAGTCACACAAGTTAGAGAACACATTGGTCTTGATTCGAAGTTGAATAGCCTGCGTTCACAATTCTGTTTGATACCAATTTCCTTTGAATCCAGAAGCAGTAACTTATTCAGACCCTACCTCAGTTACCCCAAAACTAAAATACAGTTAGAATGTGAACGTCATCTCCCTCTTTATGAACTATCTACGTATGAGATGACTGAAGCTTTTTGGGGGGAGGAAGGGACTAACAACTCCTGTATAAATTTAAGATGTATTATATACTAAGTGGTCCATGCCTATTTATAAAACTAAGACTACTAGAAGTGAAAACTCTCATTTAAATTGCCAGCAATTATTTAATCATAGGATAGTCCATAAGTCATATATATTCATGCACATAACGTGTTCTTTAAAAATATATACCACATAACTCTAGGGTAATTCTCCAAAGAGGTGATTAGTCTGTTGTGTCACAGAATATTATGTAATTAATAAAACACAGATGAAAGAAAGTTGTCCAGTTAATGTAGTTAGCTGGTGACACATATTGAGAGTCGAGATTCATTGGTTCTATTTTGAGCTCCACCCCTGACTCTGAGCTTTCAAAAGTCACATATTCTTCAAAATAATATTGATTCCTCACAAGGGTAGGATTTTAAAACCAGAAAATTCTGAAGCAGCAGCATTAATATCTTTTTAATTAGCAAAATAAACTTACAAATTTTCAAAAGTATATGTCAAGTCTGTCCTGTTATGCACTCGTATTGCATAGAAGGGCTTTGAAATATTTTACATTTAGATACAGGCATTTAAAAAAATAAATGTACTAAAGGAGCCAAGAATTAAAATATCATGAACATAATTTCATATGAAACAGAACTATGATCTAGTGTACCTATTTAAACAAAAATTCTGTTAAAGGTAATAAAGAAATATACAAGTATGTGTCAAAATACATGCACATGTTAAATGTGAACTTTTGTAAAATATCAAACTAATGTTATTTTAATTTTAAGACAAATTATCGCATCAGACAATGTCTGTGTTTTCAAAGTTAATCAGGAGATAGTGTATGTAGTATCTGAATGATAGACAAATTCGCTATGAAGGCTGCCAATTAGAGTCTTGTATGGGCGGGCTAAGGCTCCAGGAGTTTTCATTTTTACTTCTGTTTCCCTGTTGGAGTTTCTTTCAAGCTGTCAGAGCTTGGGAAGAACCTGGGCTTTTTTTTCTTTTTCTTTTTTTAATACCTTTCATTTTCCTGCATGAAGTCAAGTTTTGAAAATTTAAACATGATAAAACTCCATGGGACGTGACATGATTCAGTTAACGATTTGACTGTGTAATGATCCACAACCAACAAGAGATTAAGATAGAAAAGATGGTTATTACTAGTAAAAAATTACAGTGTGAGGTATGGATAGCCAGAGAATGTCATCTCTTGCTTAATATGAGTTGCATTAGGGTTCGTTAAAATTTCTTCAAAGGAAATGGAGGATACTTCATAATGTGATTTATATTAGGGGATGTTACCAAGAATAATAATATATATTGAAAGTTTTAAAACTATACATGTACACATCTATAGAATTATATATATTATATATTTTTATTTATTTATGTTGTATAGATACATATGTGTGTATCTATATGTGTGTTTGCTTAGGGTTTCTTAAGCAATCATTACATCTCCTGGATTTTTATGTGGCTCATTCTTTTTTATTATTTTTCTTTATATTTTACAAAAAGACAAGGTAGAATTTTTATTTTTTACAATGTGATGATGATAAACTGTTTCACTTTCAGAAAAGGAAGGGGAATAGTGTCTCCATAATGGACAGCATTCAGAGCAAGGCCTGGCCACTCTTGTCACTCTCTTTCTCCTGGTACCTCTCCTGTTATCTACCACTTACCTTATGCTCCACACTCTCATTCCCAACCCTGTTTTCCCTTGAGCCAATAAGAATTGACATAAATATTTTTTGAATATTAGAATCTATTGAGATTATTGGTAAGATTACTCTTATTGATAAGAAAAGATAAAGAATACGAACAAACATTTAACTACAAGATTATTATTGCAACAAGGTGAGTATGGTTAATATTAGGAAGAAATTGGATATAACCTGTATCCATATAAGGAATAGATTAAGCAGTAATATAATCACAGAGTGTGATACTATTCAGTTCTATAGAAAGTTTTTTTAATACTGAAAGTAAGGTGAAGACGAATGTGTATAGGTGTATAGTTTGATACCTTTTGCACACTAAAGGGATTGAAATACTAAAGCACAATATTCTTATGTTTGCCTAAATAAACTAGAACAATGACAAATACGTTTTAAAAATTTATCATTTATCAGTGTAGATGGCGATAGGACAATAGTAAGACTTCTTAATATAGCTTTTTTAAAAAAAATTTGAGCCACATGAATGAATTACTTTTTAATAAAAATGCAGACTGGCACTCAACAAATGCTTGTTAAATGAATAAATGATTGAATGACTCAGAAGACTCAAAGCTGGTTAGTTAAGCTGACAAATTAAAATAGTATATTTAATTTCCCTAGCTGTTGCCACAGTTATTTGATTCTTAACTTCTTTAAAATTCAATGGACTAAATTCTCATTAAAATACACAATTTATTAAAAAAATCTTACTTTGTTCCTAAACATTTTTATACCAGTACTTTATTTGTAGTCCTTAAATAGATTTTAAACTACCTTAGTATGAAGATGATCTCTTGTGTTTATTTTTATTCTTTCTCCAATATTTCATAGAAGCCTATGATCATAGCTATTGTTCAATAAATCATCAACCTCCATAAATTCTACTAATGTGTCATATAAATGATGCTTATTATAGGATATAAAATTTAGATATCTTTTATCTTCATTCAAGTTAATAGAGTCATATCATTTTACAATGATATGAGTCCTAGTGATATGTCATATATTCAGAAATAGTGGCTTTTGGAGGCATTCCAGGTTATGATAAATCCCCAAGTTCCTTTAGATGACAATTAGAATATGTGGAGATAATTAATAATGATTTGGTGTACCTCAATCTTCATACTACTATTTTGGATCTTCTGTCAGAGTACTATGTTTTATTTTTCTTCTTTTCTCTTCAGGGGACCTTGAAATACTTCCCTATTATCTGGAAGCATCATTCCACTAACCATCAGGACCAAACACAAATTAGCAAAAAACAGAAGTCACATCTCATCTGTTGGCCAACTGCCCTTGACCAGTTATTAAAACTCCCTTTGAGTACAAGATATAGTGTTTATTTTATGAACAATATATGAAAATTTTCTGAGTTTGTATTTAAATCTCTTTAAATTGCCACCCCTTCTAGAGGCTTTCTATTATGCTGCCTTAGGATCTAGGTTAAGAAGAGTACCTCATAGTTGGGGCTCTTTTCAACTTTCCTACTGGGAAAAGGTCCATTTTATTTTAATCTTAAATAATTACGACTCTTACTTTAAACATATATACACAATATTTGCCTTTAGTTAGGATAATGGTAAGTAAGTAATAGGCACTCAATGAGTAAATAATGAGTTTTCTTTTCTTTTGAGTTGGAGTCTCACTCTGTCACCCAGACTGGAGTGCAGTGGCCGCTCCCGGCCACCGCAGCCACCACAGCCTCGACCTGGTGGGCTCCGGCGATCCTTCCGCCTCAGCCTTCCAAGCAGCTGGAACTACAGGCGCGTGCTACCACGCCCGGCTAATTTTTGATTTATTGTAGAGATGACGTCTCGCCAAGTTGCCCAGGCGGGTCTCGAACCCCCGGACTCAGGCAATCCACTCACCTCAGTCTCCCAAAGGCGCGGGATTACAAGCTGAGCTACTATTTAAATGTATATGTGAAAGCTAACTGTATATTTTGCACTTATTTATCATTGCTGGAAGTTTATTATTGGAAGTATTAATCTCCACCTATTTAAGTTAAAGCCTTTATTACATATTACTATGTGAAAATGAATAATATCTACAATAACATTTGTTGAGTTGATGGAAGTAGAAAAGATATTTGAGTGTAGAATTGGAAAGAGTATGTTTGCAGCTGTTTGGAGAGTAAAGCTCCAATATGCTTAAGGAAGAGACAAAGTTTAAGCAGCGTTTATGAGAATTTGAGAGGATATGGCAATCAAAAAGATGGAATGACCATTCTAAATCGGGCGGTCTGTAGATTCATCTGACTGGTTAAATGCATTGGACTGAAATATGTAGTGGAGGTAAAAAAGAAAGAAGTGTGATTTAGAGGGCACAAATAAGAATTGGATCTAAAATAAAGAAGAACAAAAACTTGAAGCCCACAAATGTGTTTCATTTAGCTTGCATTGAATTGGTTCCAACTCCTACAAATTGGAGATTTCACATAAGAATCCTATTTTCATCTTCTTTTTATAAAGCACAGGGCAGCCCTGGGAAGCTTCCCCTTCTGGCAACAACCACTGCAGCTAATTAAAGGCTACCTGCTTTGCATGGGGCATGCTCTCTAGAGTTCTCCTTAATTCCCACTTGGTCAATTTTTTAATTTAAGTTACTCGTGTAAGCCCTGTACACACTTGAGTTTGCATGTCCTGTTTTAAGTGACTTTATCTTTCATCAGTTTGATGGAACCAGTATCCCTTTCTGTCTGAATCTATGTGGTTTTTGTGTTGGGATAGTAAGTAGTACCCAAACCAGGATAATTATCATTATCACCAGGGGGGGTTTATTAAAAATGTGGATTACAGTCATCTCTCTTCCATAGGTTTAGAGGGGCATATGAAAGACATATTTAATAAATATCTAGATTATTCTAATGAATCTAGCCTCTATCAAGCTTTGGAAAACACTGAATTGGGATAGAGCAGCAGGTACGTTAAGTCAATTCTTGAGTGTGAAGAACTGAGCCTAAGCTGTTTCTAATTTATTCACAATCGTTACTGTAATAGCTTTGGCTCCTTGCCAGTGGTCTTGGGAATCTTGAGTTATCCCATTGGGTACTCTGGTAATGGATGTTATATGAATACTGAATATGAATTTAAAGAAGCCTTATTACCATTTAAAAAAACACACCTATCTTCTATGCACCAAAAACTGAGTATCAGAGAAGAGCTATGTCACTGTAATTAACCATCACTATTTATTAAGTTCTTATCATTAAGAATTTTCAGGATGGAGGATATTTATTCTTCTAAATTTTTCAGATGATAAAATTGAGACCCAAGGAATTAAATGACTGATTCAGGGTCACACAATTCAGTAATGGTGGAGTTGGTCTGAAACTCCAATCTTCTGGTCTCTTGATCTTTCTTCTATCACAAAGATTCACACCCAAGTACAAAGAATAGATTATGTCATATAATTCTCAGAGACCAGTGTTGTTTTTGGTAGGTTGAGTTCAGGGTTAAAGTGATGTGGATTACAGTGCTAAAAATGCATTCTGACACCTCCTACTCTTTTCAGGCATAAGTAGAACACAGTTCTGTGATTTAGCCTCCTTTTACTCACTGAAAATATGAATTTAAGTCTTTTGCACATTGGAAAACAAACCCATGGCATAATATTAATTTTCTCAGTAAAGGATGAAGCAAATATCTAAACGATCAGGACCAATTTCCAAGAACAAAGGCAGTTATCTTACTAAAATAGAAATACATTTAGAGGTTAAAATTGATGGATTGATGTAATATTCCCTGTGAGTCACCAGATGTCATCATTACAGACATTATGCATCACCTTATAGTAAGATTGTGTGAGATTTTAGCTGCAACCAATAATAACAATTTATGTTTGTGATCATTATACATATCTTGCAAAATATCTTTAGTTTTTATCCATTATTGCTTTTCACAACTATTGTTTTATGGAAAAAAATAAAATCAAGAAATAAAGATTATTTTCAGCCTGTAAATAGGAACCTAGGTGTAATCATTTGAGGACAAGTAACCCCCCATATTCAGTAGTTTTAAAAACTGTTTTTCCGGAGCTGAACCTCCAATATAACATTATAATGTGTAATTGATTCCATTAAATTTTAAAAGTAAGTAACTTTGCAGGAGTTTTCAGTAGGATGCTAGAAGGAATAAATATACAAAAAAGACATGAACGTTCTTTTCAAGGAACTTAACATTCATTGGAGATGCAAAAGCTAAACTAAGGTAACATTGAAAAACTATGGAAATGAAATGCAGGGAGAGTGTGCCATTAAAGTGGGAGATTTAAAAATTAGAGATTTTAGCCGGGCTCGGTGGCTCAGCCTGTAATCCCACGCCTTTGGGAGGCTGAGGTGAATGGATTGCCTGAGCCCGCGGGTTTGAGACCCGCCTGGGCAGGCGAGACCTCATCTCTACAATAAATCAAAAAATTAGCCGGGCGTGGTAGCGCACGTCTGTAGTTCCAGCTACGTGGAAGGCTGAGGCGGAAGGATTGCTGGAGCCCAGCAGGTCGAGGTGACAAAGTGAGACTCCAACTCAAAAAAAAAAAAAAAAATTAGAGATTTTTTTTTTCTAGGAGGACGAGGGAGAGAAGAAAGAATATATTGAAAAAGGCACACAGTTGTGACAGAGCATAGCACATTCAGGCAACTGTGTAACTGAAGAGCAAGGACTGTGGTGAGTAGCACTTGGGTCCAGGAAGGTAGGTTAGATCTAATTGATGAAGAATTTTAAATACTGTTATTTTATTCTTAATAATAAATTTAATAACAATAATAAACCAATGATTTTTGAGAAAGGGAGCCATCTTGTCTAATTGCTGTTTTGCAACCACTACCACATGACTACAGATGCATGGATTGGATACCAGAGACAAGAGTTAGGGAAGTCATTCCAGAGGCTGTTGAAATAATGAGAGGCCAAGGGAGAATACAGCATAAACTCTAGAATGGGGGTCCCATTGAAAGTCATATAGGTTATGAATCTGTCCTGCAAATTTTGACCTTTTTAAAAGGTTTTCTATGGGCCTTTTTGGGGAAGGCCTTTTTGGGAAGGCCACTAAATACTGTCAGTGGTGTTTGGAATTTGGGGGTCTTACGTCCTCTAAAGATTTATATAATTTTTATATCTTCAGTTTTAGAACATCTAAAATCATCCAATAGAGTTAGTATTAGAGCACTTTAAAATTCTTATAAACTGATGACTCCAAATGCTACAACTCAATTAGAAGCAGGATTCAAATGCACACAAGAAAATTAGTTGAGCCGGGCTCGGTGGCTCAGCCTGTAATCCCGCGCCTTTGGGAATGGATTGCCTGAGCCCGCGGGTTCGAGACCCGCCTGGGCAGTGAGACCTCATCTCTACAATAAATCAAAAAATCAGCCGGGCGTGGAAGCACATGCCTGTAATTCCGGCTACTTGGAAGGCTGAGGCGGAAGGATCGCCGGAGCCCAGCAGGTCGAGGCTGCGGTGGCCGGAAGTGGCCACTGTACTCCAGTCTGGGCAACAGAGTGAGACTCTAACTCAAAAAAAAAAAAAAGAAAAGAAAAGAAAATTAGTTGATTCACATGAAATCTTAGGACAATACTGCAATACCTTCTTACTCAAAAACAATCTCCAGGTATCCTGCCACTATGTTTGTAATACCCACTTCCTAACCCACTAAAGATTTGGTCCTCTTAATTAAGGTATTATATTTCTAGGACTGCAGTCATCCATGAAACAAACATTGATTGCTTACCATGTGTCAGGATTCTGCAGGTTCTTGGGAAACAAAGATGAATGAAATGAGATCCCTGTGTTCAAGGACCTTGTAGATTTATAGTGGAGATAGACGTGCAAATAAATAACATTCATACAACCTTAAGTATACTCCTGTTGCTTTGAGAACACAAAGAAATAATTTGCTAACTTTGTCTGGAAGAAGGAAGAAGTAGGGAAAGAGAGTCCAAGGAAAATGCTGCTCGAGATATCTTGAAAAATGAGAAAATTCTCAGAGTTAGGACTAGCTTCATAAGCTGGCACCTTATGGATAAGGGGCTATACAAAGCTATTAAATAATTTGTATTTTACTTACATTTATTGCGGACATGGACAAAGTAGTGTGACTATCCATCCTAGTCTCACTAAGACTGCCCTAGATTTTACTTATTGTCCTCTTTTCACTTTAAAAACTGTGCTAGATCAGACAATAATTTTATTTATATGATAAAGCATATAATAAAGTGATAGTAAAGATATCTGTGAGCCACGTATCATCAAGATCAGTGGGGAATGTAGATCCAAGGGATAAGATGTAATTATAAAGGCAGATTAGTTAAGGTATCTGTGGCTAGGGGTCAGAGCCAAGAGAAATGGAATGAGAATCAAGATACTACTGCAAGGTACTGCTACCTGAAATATAAAGAAAGTGTTGTCATATTTGTCTTGCAGCATGTAGGAAACAAGAGAGATTTGGAAAGTAATATAACAGTGCTTAAAAGGAGAGTGTTGGGAAAGCATGAAAGACCTTTTATGTCTTAAGAGATGTAAAATAACTGCTAATATGTTTTTCAGTGTCTACTGTGTTCTAGGTACTATACTAGCCATGGGATAAGAAATAAGACCCTTATCTTTACAACAATCATATGAAACATATGGCAGTCATTAAGGATGTTCATTGACTATTTTGAACTCTCTAACTTTTGAACACTTGGTAAAATCCTCCTTTTAAACCTCCTGGGGTTTATATGACCATCATATGCTACCTATGGGCTGAGAAGTTAATTGTTTGTGTGAGAGATTCTAGAGCTTTCTTTTCCTTCTGTCTCAGCATTCAGGAATCATCTATATGGTGATCACTCCATCAATCTGGGTTCTGAAGTAAGGACGAAAGCAGCATAGTGCAGAGCCCCCAGCCGACCTTTGATAGACATATAACCTGAGCAAGAAATACCTTCTATAGTCTTAAGTTCTTGAAATGTGAAGAATGAGAATTGTTTTAGCAGCATAATCTAGCCTGGATTGACATAAAACATGTATTATTTTTATGCATATTACCAATGAGGATACTGATGCTCAAAGGTTTTAGTAACTTACCTAAAGTCAAAAAATTGGTAAATAGATGTGCGATGATTAGTATCCAGGAAGTCTAAAAACCTGAAGACCCTAATGCTGTACAATATTGAATCTAAAACACCTAAGCCTTAATCCTGTTTATTCCATGACTTATTTTGATCTCTTTTCCTTTTCTGTTTTTATCTTTAACTTAAGTCCCCTTCATACAGCATAGACACAGAAATGAAATCCAAGAGCAAGCAGAAAGGAAAAAAAAAATGTTATGATATTTTTGTTTTTCTTTACTCAGAAATGAGGCTCAGACTTCTAACAGATGGGTAAGATGTAATATATATGTATATATATATTATATATATCATGAGGGTTATGCATCAGTTACAACAGTGAATGAGCTGTATACTTAGAAGCAAAGATAGGTACTAAAAAGACAGTAGATAAAAGTAGGAAATAGAAAGCTATACAAGAATATAATTTAGGTTAAAATACATGCACATGAAACAATATCCACTTCACAAGAACACAATATAACAAAATGTTATAAATTCAAATGGCTGCTTATTCAGGAAGTGATAAGTGGGGCTGAGAAACAGTGTTTAAAGAAAGTATGGAAAAGCAAACAAATCACAACCTACTGATTCTGCAATTTAAGGGACTTACACATCCCAAGGATGATAATGTTTTATGAACTAATAATATGAATACCTCAGTTTTGTTTAAGCCTCATGTATAAAAACAAAAGCAAGAGCAAAACTTCAGAAGAAATAGAATACTAGCCTTCTCCGCTACAAGGTTTGTTTTCAGACTGTAATTATTTTGGAATAATTTCAAAGTAGCACATGATTTGAAAAAGGCAGTCTTTTTATAAAGAACAAGAATCATGGCCATCCAGAGTGAGGCATGAATAATCTTGGCAAATGCAAATTACCTATCCAATTGCTCAAACTGACTCAGATCCTGGTTGTCTACTGACATATCAGACCCTCCGAAAAGCATAAAGATCTCCACAGAAACCCTTAATTATCCCATGCACAAATACATTCGTTCCTTCTGCCTTACAGTGTCATTTAGGTCCATAACTTGTCTTTCTTTAGATGTTAATTATTTGTAGGTTATGTAGAAGGTTTGTAGGAGCCTGGCAAACTTAAACACCGGGGAATTAAAGTTACTGTCAGATGCATCTCAATGGCGTTGGGAGTTTTTGCTCCAAGGTGACATGCAACTGTGACAGGAGCTGCATCTCAAGCTGTTTGTCCAGTCAGACCTGGAGATTTGGGAGGCTGGTACCTGCTTTTATTTATTCATATGGAGGCTACTGAATACAGATGCCAATGCTCACTGTGAGTTAAAGAGAGGAGAGGATAAGAGCTTAGGCTTAACCTACAGGGGACCTGAGGAATAAAGAGCCCCAGAGTACAGTGTGGAGAAGAGAGAAGAAAGGAGAGGAAGAAAAAAGACAGAGAGATCAGGCCTAATGATCCTTTTCCTGAAGTCGATGGAAAAGGGGAAGTGGTGCCTCAGAGAGCAAGACCAAACCCAAACAAAGCAGGGATAAAGTGGATCATCCACTTTGTCAAGAGTTCAAACACCAGCAAATCAAAATCTGAAGTGAGAAGAAACAAATGCAAAGACATACACTCCCGTTCTTATCAAGGTGAAGATATGACAGTAAACATACTACACACATACATATGAACAAATACACATGAATACACATTTTTGATGATCACTTAGAGAAATATGAGCTTAGAATTTTACTATATTGCATGGTGATGTTCTAGCTTTAGCAAAAGAGAATCCAGTTATATATTTTCTTTTTTCTTTTATGACTGAAAAAGCAGAAAATAATGAAATAAACAATAAACCTTGTGGTGCATTGTACCCCCTTTCCTGTAAAGTGCTGAGGAATCAAGTTACAGAACATGCCTGTCTTAGTAATTACCTCAGGAGAGCAGAAACTGAAGGGAACCTGGGCCATGCAAGTAGGAAAAACAAAAAACAACTCAATATTTACTGTAAGTATGAAATAAATGAATGCGTTCACCAGGAGCCAGCCAGAACAATCTTACCTCCTGGGGCAATTTTGATTATTGGGAATTGCCAACATAGCACAAGCAATTTTAATTAGAGGAAATGTATCTTCTTGTCATATTTGATTTGCAAGCAAAGGTTTTTTTTAAAAAAATATATCGCATGATGACTGAATAAATTATCTGTCAGTTATATTTGTATAGTAAAAAAAAAAAAAGCTTGACCATTTGATTCCCCAGACTCTTACTCTACAAAGTATGACTCATTGTGGAAATGAAATGCCTTTTCCTTTTCCTTTTTTTCACCATCTCCCTTTCCTTAATTGTTTCTATAAGTCTTTATACCTGAGTAAAGATTGAGCAGGCCAAGAATGACACACTTTCTTGTATAAACTAGAATTAAAATATTCTCTCTTAGAAATCTCCTAATACCAAAAAGTGCACTCCAAACACACACAATATTGCATCATTATATGCCACATGGAAATCTACTGGGGAACATGATAAAAGTAGAAGACCGAAAATGTAGAGGGTACCAGTATTTTGGTTTGATATTTTAGATACATTTTAGCAATTTACTAAGCCTCAGAACACTGGTTTATACCTTCTGTACCATAGCATTTTCTTCTAAATACTTATTTGATTTTTCTTTGATAGCTCATTTTTATGAAGCAAGTTCTATACGCCACCTATTTTTTATAACTGGGGTAATAATGTTAACTGTTGTATTATTATACTCTAGGATTCTGCTCACTTCCTAATCGATATTCTTGCTATGGCTGTGGTGGCCTGTTGTACAGAGCAGGTGGTCAGTAATAAGTAGTTGAAGTGAGGAAATAAATAAAATTGCACTTGGAGCTATTTTGGGGACAACTAATCTTTACCAGCAAAAAAAGTGTTGGAGCAATGACCTACTATATCAGCTAGATTATTAAGGTTCTGCCATGAGGGTACTAGGTTCTACTCATAAAATATAGTTATAATTTTGGGGGAAGAGTGCAGTACAGAATGGTGGAAAAACTAGACTATAGATTCATAAAAAAGTCTGTTTGAATTCATGTTTAATTTCTATAACCTCTTGGGCAACTTAGAGAATTTGTCTGAACTTCAGGTTCTTCTTCTACAAAATAAGGGTAAATAATCTACCTTAGTGGGTTTGATTGAAAATTAAAAACAATATAAGCAAGTTTCCTGGACCTTGCACATAAAAGCCATTAAATTAATGGTAATTATTATCATTGTTTTATTATCAAATTATCTTTATTAAACCATTAATAAATCTTTATTTGTTAATTCACTTTAAATTCAATTATTTTATATATTATTTAGACACTTAAATGGTAAGCAGTTAGAAAAAGATGTTCATTTTCCTAAGATATGGGGATTCTTTTAGCCTCCAACATATAAAGGCCCTTATGATGGATACCAACCACTGTTCTTGACTAGCTCTGCATTTTCATTGGGTGAATGTCATCTTTGTGAAGATTAATTATTATGAATTATGGCAAATGGAACAGTTTTTTGTTAAAGGCATAAATAAGTACTTGGGACTTGATTTAGAGGCACTAGACATTTCTCTTGCTGCAGGCAGCTGTGGCTAGAAAGACTTTATTTTCAAAAGTTGGAATATGGAATAGTATTAAAACCTAGAAATTGGTTTTCGAAAGCCATTGGAACCCAGGGGTATAGGTGGAAAAAGGCACTACCTGCATTTTAGGTTATGATGTTCTGACACCTACAAGCATCTGACTTAGCAGACTTTTTTTTTAAGTGCTGCTTAAAAGTGTTGGTATGGAACATAAGTAGATAATGCAAATATGTTACCGACCCCTACCAATAGTTGCAATTATGCAAATTTTAAAAACCTTTATCTATTATAATTAGGTGTAGTGGACTTCTGTGGTTAAGTTCTTTACTGGTCAGCTCAGATTCTCTAATATGTTGAACCGCTTTCTCTCTAAAAATAATGCACTTCAAATAGGAAAAAATATGCATTCTGCAAAGGAATGACAATGTGTGTAGTTTGAAAGGGAAGACATGACATTCCGAATAATTGTTAGTGACAAACTTCTTGTTTGTCATTTTAAAAATGTGTTTTTATAAATAGTTGAGATTCTTTGACAATAATTAAGCAGATTGTTGAATTGATTCGAGGAGTAAATTTTTTATTAATATAATCAAACTCTAGAAATGAAACAAAATTTGACTTCAGAGCTAGAAAGGAAAAAGTCTTTCTATAGTAAAATTTATATAAAAATGAAAATTATCCTTATCAGGTAGATAATTTTTTTTTTTTTTGGAGTCTCACTCTGTCGCTCAGACTGGAGTGCAGTGGCCGCTCCCGGCCACCGCAGCCTCGACCTGCTGGGCTCCGGTGATCCTTCCGCCTCAGCCTTCCAAGTAGCCAGAATTACAGGCATGTGCTACCACGCCCGGCTGATTTTTTGATTTATTGTAGAGATGAGGTCTTGCTGCCCAGGCAGGTCTTGAACCTGCGGGCTCAGGCAATCCACTCACCACAGCTGCCCAAAGGTGCGGGATTACAGGCTGAGCCACCGACCAGCCTGTAAGAGATAATTTGCTGGTAGTTAGTTACTATTGGATACTTGAATCTCATTATCCATAGTACTGACAATATAGAATGCATAATACCATTATCAGCTTGTCCCATAACTACATGAAATATAGCTTTCAGTAGAATTATATATATAATATGTGTAAATTATATATGCACTTAATATATATTAAAATTTATATACAATTATATAAAAATTACTAATGCATATGACATATACACACTAAGGCTTTTGTTTTATTACAATAAATAAAGACTTCCAGAAGTATGTTGGTATGTTTAAATTTTGAATTAAAAAATTATACTCTCTTGCATTAGTTAAAACCTGAGGGATTTTACTTTTAGTTCAGGAATAGACCTAGTATCTTGGTAGACAACTCTAAATAAATTACATATGCTATCTGTATTTTCTAATTTAATACCAAACTATATAAGGATATGAAGATCATTCAATGGAAGGAAAAGGAAAAATACAAAAATTCAATTTAAGCTTGTTTCCCTGTAAATGAGCCATTCATTGAAACAAGAAAGGATAAGGGAAAAAACAGCTATTATGATTTTCTAGAAAGAAATTTATTCAGTTCAAAGCTTCTAAACACATATAGGTTTTGAGTAAATTTTGAATAATAACTTTAAAACAGAGCTTGTATTTTATTGTCTAAATTATCTTTACTAAGGATTTCATCTGCCAATTTTCCCGGGATTAATAGGAGGAGATTCAATTTGACTGGTATTAAGAAATAGTAATCACCTGTTAGTGCAAATAATGAAGGCTTAGGTGTAATGAAAAGACTAAAGTTAGACTTAATCAGTTTATATTTCAACTATTCTCAAACAGTGAATTCACAAAAATTTTCCACTAAAATATAAGCAATTTCTACTCATTTAAAATGCAGATATAAAAATGCAAAAACTGCTCAACTCAAATTAAAATAATTGCAGTATTATATTAGAGTGTACACACCATAGTTGTGGACCATGTTTGATTACAGTTACTTTGAAACATGATGTTTCATTTAATTCTATTCAGATTCAGTACATAATCTATCTATTCCCAATACTTTCCAAGGCACCAAGGGACTGACCACATTTTAGCAGGGGAAAAAAATGCATTAATTTGCAACAAAATGAGCAAAACAAAATTGACTGGTGAACAAGAACTATTTTAAAATATTTATTTCCTTCACGTTTCAGCTCTTTAATTAACTCATTTAAAATTGAACAAAATAATTCATACTTACTTCTGTATGTCATTTGGCATAAAGAAAATTATGCTTTGAAGACTAAAGCAGAAGAACCAGATCCTTAACACAAGGTGGCACTGTGGACCAACCTCTTAGGAGTAAGTTTGTGTTTAAGTATTTTTTTCTCTTATTTCTCCAAGTCTGATTTATATAATTCAACTTTCTTAATTCTATCTCTTTTTATTCTTACAAATAAAGTGATGAAATGGGGAATGGAATTGTCTTTATTTAAAGAAAAATACAAACATGAAGTTGCATGGATAATTTTACATAATTATTAATCACAAATTAAGCCTCTAAGTTGCTATACTATATTGATGATTTATACATATATTATCCACATTTTTCTTCAAGAGGGTCACCGTGCTTTCATGAACAGACTCCTACCTTCCACTGACATAACCATTGCCCTGTTCTGATTTGCCTAGAATCTGATTTCTTGCAGCTATTTAATCACATACACAGTGATAAGCATCTTTTTACCTAAAGATCGTTTTCATGTTGCTACTACTTCTATCAAGTATTGTCTTACAATCAGGCATGTTCAGTAGACATCCTTTTATGTATTTGTTTAAAATTAAATTCTCAATATGCTCTTGACTCCAACCCCATCTTAATTCTAAGACACTGGTGTGCATACACTTGCATGCACACATATTCACACAGCTACTTTTTTCACATCTGCTCAGCCAGGCAAGTCCCATTATCTATCATTTAAAAATATTATGAGAATTCCTGTCAGTTGTAAGACTCTTTTTCTAACATTGGTGTTGTCATTTCCCCCACCCAGGTCATTGTTCACTGGTGTCAATCAATTTCTTTAAATTTCTCCACAATCTTCTTTAATAAGGCTAAACCCATGTTCCTCCAGCACGTAAGCCTACATTTTGTGACACATTTGTAAACACTATACTTACGTGAAGTAGTCAGAAAATATTTAATGATAGACTATTATTTATAAGACATGGTCTACAATTGGTGGGACTTTTTTTTCTTCTCTTAAGAATAGTATAGCTTTACTATTTTGTGCTTCCCAATTTCTCTCAAGTATACAGTGTAATATGTATAATTAGTACTTGGTGCAAGTCCAGGGAATAAATACATGAGCCACAATTCTTCGAATAGCTTAACACTATGAATACTAACAAATGCTGCACACACACATGCAAACACATACACATCTATAGGCAACAAAATAGTAAAAATTACAAAATACCTATAAACTAACACAAATGAAAATGCACATATATAATATAGGCTTCAAAGATATGTTTAAAAGTAGAGTACAAGTGTCAATATTGTCACTTAACAGTACTCAGCAGAATACAGAATTAGATAAAGATCCAGAGGAGCAAGTTTCCTAATTTCCTTTCTGCTGATCAAACAATGAGGATGACAACTCCAGATAATAGTTCAACTACTAAATATGAAATACATAAGATCACATATACTCAAATTTGTATATACAAACTTACATAATTAGCACATTGCTCACAAAATGTTTTAGATATGAACTTTTGATACTATAGTTGAAAAAGTCAGATGTCTACACACAGTGTTTCTTTAAAAATTTAGTCACAGATATGAGTTAATAGCACATATTACAGAAAATAATATTTTAAGTTAGGAACATTTTCAACTCATTCTCTATGAAACAATTTTATGTAAATGCTTCTTAGGCATCTTCAAGATCAATTGAGTCATGTTTTTGTCACCTAGAAAGATTTTCTAGGACAATGTATTTTCACTTTTAGGTATTTTATATACAGAGTTTTTGAATCAATATATAATGCTGTCATTGGAACTTTTATCCCAAGTTACAAGCATCCATTTGCATAACATTAGGAAAGCTTCAGATTTTTTTGGTGCTGTAGTTGTCATTTTTGTCTGTTTTTTCAGTAATGGATTTTTATAGTACGTGATCTCCACAATGTAATCAGTCATTGTCTTGCTTTTTAAAATGATCTATGATAGAATTCTATATAATAGCATCTAACATAACCAGAAGGCTTTCGTCCTATGGATTAAAAAGTAAACCTGTTTGATTCATTTTTTGAAAATTGTGTAGATTATAGAAAAGTTCTATAGGCATCCAAAACTAACATTGATGACTATTATTCCTGACTCATTTGCCTTCTCCAAACAAAATTGTAAGAACTCAATTATCAAATGTGTTCCTCTCTTCTTAGGGGAAATTTTTGTGAAAACTATTCATTCCAAAATGAATAGCAGCAATTTATGTTGGCTGAAATTAGAGCTCAGTTTAACATTAGTAGATGGAATACACAGCATATGTACTATTTTATTTGCAACAAGCCTATAACAATAAAGGGGACAAAGGTGTGGCTACTTGTTGAGCTACTAAGGCACAGTGGTTCTATGCTGTTACCCTGGAATAAGTCTGTCTAGGTTTGAATCCCGCCTCTCTCATTTACTGCCATGTGATCTTGGGCAAATGGTTACCTGCTCTGTGCCTCAGTAGTAATATCAAAGTCTATTTGATAAAATTACTTTAATGATCATATAACTTGATTCTGTAAAACACCTAGCTATTGGCTAGTGCCTGGTTCATACTGAGTGCTACAAATATATGTGTTAAAACAAACACCCCTCCCCACCAAAAAAAAGCCGAATAAACACACAATGCAGTCATCTCTTTTATCTGCACATGCTTTATTCATTTGCTTTGTTTTGTTTTGTTTTTAAATTCTGTGTGGTAGAACAGCTGGCTTTTAGAGAATGAACCTCTTTATTTTCATATGCACTGTATTAATCACTTAGTGTATTTTAGATCTTGTTCTCTTTTTACGTCTTAATTTCTAAAACTTTTACCTTCTTTAGTCACATGACCACTTTTCTAATATGACTTTATGTTGAGTTTGCTGTCTGGGATATTTTACCTTTTCCTGTTTCTACACCTTAATTTGAAGTGGCAAGTTTCTCATATTAAGTTCTAACATGTAATTCAATTTAAAAAGAAAATCAACTTGACATGTTTTGCACAATTTAAAAATTTAGTATACATTAATATAAATATATTTAATGGAATTAAATTCCATTCTGCTGAACTTAAGTAATCCTTGACAGAATATTTTAAAATTTCTCTTTAACTTAAATTCACTTTAAGAGCATTTTTGTTTTTCTTTTCTTTCTTTTTGGAAAAAGCATAAAGCTTTATCTTAAATAAATATAATAATATACTACATTTCTAGAGACTCTATACAGTTTGTATTAATTTTCTATTGGCATATAACACATTGTCACAAACTTAGTGACTTAAAACAACACCTATTTGTTAGCTCATGCTTCTTATTTTTTAGTAAAATGTATAGTGTATATTTGAGTTTTACAACATGATGTTATTGGATATATTTAGATAGTAAAATACTTGCTATAATGAAGCAGATAAAAGTCTTCTGGTTGTCTATCATCTTACATAGTTAACTTTTTTTGTGATTACAGCCTAAATCTCATGTGGCAAAAATTCCTAATATATAATATAATCATATTAATGTTAGTCCTAGTGGTATACATTACATCTGTAAACTTGCCTATCTTACATACCTGTCATTTGTTATCCTTTGACTTACATTATGCAAGATCATGCAATATATTTCTTTCTGTGTCTGGCTTATTTCACTTGCCACAATGTCCTCAACTTCCACTCATGTCCATTCATGTTGTGACAAATGGTAGGATCTTCTTGTTTTAAAGCTGAATAATATTCCATTGCATCTATAGACACCACATTGTCATTACCCATTCATCTATCAATGAACATCTACGTTATTTCTTATCTTGGCTATTGCAAATAATGCTGCAATGAACATAGAAATGCTTTTTGCCAGGTGATGACTTCATACCCTTCAGTAATATAGCCAGAAGAGGAAATGGAGGTAGTTCTCTTTTTACTTTCTTTAGAAACTTCCAAATTGTCTATACCAATATCAATCTACATTCCCACAAATGCGTGCTAGGGTTTCATTTCCTCCACTCACTTACCAACATTTGTTCATTCTTGTCTTTTTTCTTTTTTTGAGACGGAGTCTTGCTCTGTCATCCAAGCTGGAGTACAGTGGTGTGATCATAGTTCACTGCAGTCTAGAAATGTTGAACTTAAGCACTACTCCTGCCTCAGCCTCTCAAGTTGCCACAATTACAGTACAAGCCATTGTACCTTTTTCTCTTGTCTTTTAGATAATAGCCAAAGATATTTCATACTGGTTTTTATTTGTATTTACTCAGTGATTAGTGAGGTTGAGCATCTTTTCATATACTTGATCATTTTTTTTTTTTTTTTGAGTTGGAGTCTCACTCTGTCGCCCAGACTGGAGTGCAGTGGCCGCTCCCAGCCACCGCAGCCTCGACCTGCTGGGCTCCGGTGATCCTTCCGCCTCAGCCTTCCGAGTAGCCGGAACTACAGGCGCGCATCACCAAGCCCGGCTAATATTTTTTATTTATTGTAGAGATGAGGTCTCGCCTGCCCAGGCGGGTCTCGAACCCGCTGGCTCAGGCAATCCACTCACCTCAGCCTCCCAAAGGCGTGGGATTACAGGCTGAATCACCGAGCCCGGCTCTACTTGATTATTTTTATGACTTCTTTGGAGAAATGTCTGTTCAAATCCTTTGACCGTGTGTATGTGTGTGTGTGTGTGTGTGTGTGTGTGTATTTTTTAAACCAGTTATTCGGTTTTCTGCTATAGAGCTGTGAGAGTTCTTTAAAAATTTTGGATACTAACTCTTGATTAGATATGTGGTTTCCACATATTTTTTCACAATTTTAGGTTGCCTTTTTATTTTGCTGATTGTTTTAGGTTGCCTTTTTATTTTATTATTATTTTTTTTTGGTTACTTCCTTTGCTATGCAGAAGATTTTAAGTTTGCGTAATCCCATTTATTTATTTTTGCTTACATAGTTTGAGCTTTTGGTGGAATATCCAAAAAAACATTGCCAAGGCCAATGCTGACAAATTTTCACCTATATTCTCTTCTAGGAATTGTATAGTTTCAGGTCTTACATTTAGGTATTTTATTCATTTTGATTTGATTTTTGTGTACGAGGGGGGGACCCAAAAAAGTTATTTATTTATAAAAAACTTTGTATTTATTCTTGCATGTTTAAACTTCATTCACCTTCAAAGTACTCTTCATTTGATGTAATACACTTATCAAGACACTTTTTCACTACTCAAAACAGTTTGTGAATTCATCAATGTGATGCCTTTAGTGCTTCTGCCATTTTTTGTTTGTCTCACTTCTTCCACATTGGCAAAATATTTCCCTTTGAGAAGGTTTTTTGTTTTTGTTTTTGTTTTGTTTTTTTGAGTTGGAGTCTCACTCTGTCGCCCACACTGGAGTGCAGTGGCCCCTCCCGGCCACCGCAGCCTCGCCTGCTGGGCTCCGGCGATCCTTCAGCCTCAGCCTTCCGAGTAGCCGAAATTACAGGCATGCGCTACCACGCCCCTCTGCTGTTTTGATTTATTGTAGAGATGAGGTCTCGCTGCCCAGGCGGGTCTTGAACCCCCGGGTTTCAGGCAATCCACTCACCTCAGCCTCCCAAAGGCGCGGGATTACAGGCTGAGCCACTGATCCCGGCTGAGAATGTTTTTCATTCGGGAAAACAAACTAACAAAAAAGTCATTCAAGGCAAGATTTGGTAAATAAGGAGGGTGGGGCACGAGGGCCATGACATTATAGCCTAAAACCGCTGAATGCCTAGTATGTTGTGGGTAGGTGCGTTGTCATGATGGAAGAACCAATGACCTGTTTGCCACAATTGGAGACATTTCTCTTGTAAATAATGATGCAACCTTCTCAAAACTTCCAGATAAAAACTTTGACCATTTGATCTGGAAGAACAATTACCGAGTGTACTGCAAGAGCCTCCCCCTTCAAAAAGACAATTATGGGTCTTGGGGGGTGTCCCCTGGTATGGTGGAAGATAGGGTTCAATTTCTTCCAATTTTTCTTTTTTCTTTCTTTTTTTTTGAGTTGGAGTCTCACTCTGTCACCCAGGCTGGAGTGCAGTAGCATACTCACCGCCATCCCAGCGTTGACCTGCTGGTCTCTAATGATCCTTCTACCTCGGCCTTCCAAGTAGTCGGAACTACAGGTGTGTGCTACCACTCCCAGCTAATTTTTTTTTTTTTTAATCGTAGAGATGAGGTCTCGCCAAGTTGCTGGGTCTGGTCATGAACTCACGGGCTCAGGCAATCGACTCATCTCGGCCTCCCAAAGTGCTGAAATTACAGGCTGAGCCACCACACCCAGCCTCTAACAAGTTTTTGTGTAAACTATGCAGGGTTTTCTTCACACGGGATCATGTCCATCCGCAAATAGAGATTTAACTTCTTCCTAATCCAACTTGGATGCCTTTTATTTATTTTTCTTGTATGATTGCTCTTACTAGTATTTCCGGTACTACATTGACGAGAAGTGGTGGAAGTGGGCATTCTTGCCTTGTATTTGATTTTAGGGAAACATTTTTCCATTGTTCCTTTTTAAATTATGATATCTGCTGTGAATTTTTGATAAGTTGCCTTTATAATGTTGAGGAATGTTCCTTCTATACCTAAACTCTTAAGAGTTTTATCAAGAAAAGATGCTTTACTTTGTCAAGTGCTTTTTCTGTTTCAACTGAAGTCATCATGCTGTTTCTCTCTCATTCTATTAATGTATCACATCGATTGATTTGCATATGTTAAATCAGTCTTGTATGCCAGGGATAACTCTCATGTGACTATGATGTATAATCTTTATGATACATTGTGGAATTCAGTTTGCTAAAAGTTTATTGAGGATTTTTACAACAATGTTCATTAGAAATTTTGGCTTGTAGTTTTCTTTTGTTGAGATGTCTTTGTTTGGCTTAGGTAACAAAGTAGTGTTGGTCGTATAAAATGTGCTTGCTCCAGATCTACTTTTTGGGAGAGTTTAAGAAGTATTGGTAATAATTCTTTTTGAATGTTTGGTGGAATTCAGCCATGAAACTATCTGGCCCTGTACTTTTTTTTGCTGGAAGGTTTTTAACTCTTCTTCAATCTCTTTGTTATCAGGCTGTTTAAGCTTTCTATTTCTTCCTGATTCAATCTAGATAGGTTATAGTTTTCTAAAAATGCATCCATTTCCTCTAGGTTATCCAATTTTGTTGGTATATAATTGCTCTTAATAGTCTCTTATGATCATTTTTTTATTTCTAAAACATCTGTTGTAATATCACCATTTAATTTTTTTTTCTTTATTTATCTCTTTTTTTCTAAGGTAGTCTAGCTTGGAGTTTGATTATTTTGTTTATTTTTTTCAAAAACCCAACTCTTGGCTTTATGAATTTTTTTCTGTTCTCTTTTTTACTTATTTCCTTATTTATCTTTATTGTTTTATTCCTTCTGCTAACTTTGGATATTGTTTGTTGGTTTTTGAGTTTTTGAAGCATAATATTAGGTTATTTATTTGAGATTTTCTTTCTTAATGTAGGTATTCATTGTTATATACTTCCCTCTTATAATTGCTTTTGCTGCATCCCAAGGGTTTTGATACGTCATGTTCCATTGTTGTTTGTCTCAAGATATTTTTAAATTTCCCTTTTGATTCTTCTTTGACCCAATGATTGTTCAGGAGAATGTTTAATTTCCACATATTTACAAATTTTCTTATATTTCTCCTGCTATTGATTCCTAGTTTTATACCACTATGGTTTGAAACAATACTAGATATGACTTGATATGACCTCAATTTTCTTGAATTTGTTAAAGTTTTGTTTGTGGCCTAACATATGATCTATCCTTGGAGAATGTTCCTCGTGTGCTAGAAAAGAATGTATATTCTGTTGCGGTCGGATGGACTGTTCTATATATGTCTGTTGGGTCTATTTGATTTAAAGTTCAACTTAAGTACTGTATGTCTTTATTAATTTTCAAGGGCATTTTTCATGTAAAAATAATTTTGATTTTCCATGTTTAAACCAAATTTTAAACATGATCTAAAAATATAGTTTATTGTGGCATGAAATTTCTATTGAAAATTCTTGATGGTCTGGTTCATCCTAAAACTCACTAAATTATATTTTTAAATATTTAAAATGGTGGAACAGGTTTGAACTAAAAAAATTTAAACCTGCAAATATGGTTCAAACCCATCATTGTTAACACAACTTTAGCATACGGACAATGAATAATGCTCCTTTTCTTGATGTAGCAAAGTTTGGTTTGGGTTTTTTTTTTTTTTTTTTGGTCTGTGTTATAATTACTGCTATCTGTTTCAAACAAACAAATAATCAGGACAATATGTACTTCAAACACTCAAATAAAATCACCTTTGCTTAGTTTTACTTTGATCTAACATACTTACTATTCGCTTTTCCAAAGCACTCCATAATAAAGCTCTTTCTCTGTTATTTTTATTTGATCTTTTGTTCATAGTATTGTCTGGATTCCACATTTTTAAAAAAAACAGAAAACAATGGCACTTTTGGCTTATAATTAGCCAATAAACATTTCCGTAAGCAACTAGGCAAACCAGTGGCATTCTCCTCTGACATCCTTAGATTCAAGCTATTTGATTCAGTTTATAATACAGTCACTAAATATTCAATCTTAGATTACATTTGCAAATGGGCTATTAAAGTGATAAACATTTAATAAATAAAACCGATGAATGTGTGTTATCCGGTCTTCCAGTTCTTTTTCAAGAAACTCAAAATGTTTACATCGGCTATTATTACTTAGGTGTGGGAGAACTGTCTTTTATTCCACCCTTTGCTACAAGGGATGTATCCAGACTCCTAGAGCAAGAGAATTGCCTCAGGACCACAGAGTATTCTTCACTGAGGTCAATGGTCTCTCCCAAAGTACTGAGGTATTTCATGGCTCATATCATGTGAAGTTGTTGAAAGGGAGCAAGAGTGGCAGCAGTCTGTCCTGAATCAACAATAATATAACTAACTGATTTGCTTTCTTTACTACTTAGATGTATCTTTCTGGGCCCTCTTCTCAGATGGACCAATTTACCCACAAGGATTAATAGATATCTAGCTGACAACTGTTCTTGTATCTAACTCAGTCATAATTAAACCCTTAATGGCAATCATGAAAATCTCCTTATCACTGGTTTAGGTAATTGCAGACACAGAGAATGAAAGCTTAACTATAATTGTAGGCCTTGTTGCCAGCTGAATATTGAAATGTGTTAGTATTGTGATTACTTAATGTCCCAATATGGCTTGTAGCCAATGCTTAAAGTACACTCTAGAAAACTATAACAAAAAGCATAAACAAAGCTTAACTCTCTAATAGCATCTCAATTCAGCTTACACTGAGATATGTAAGTTTTGCTATTCTGAAATTAAGCCATGGAATAAGGTAGTTTTCTATATAAACTAAATTTGAAATAAAGATAATGTTATAAGGGTTACCTAATTGACAATAAAATCATCTGTTTACATATCCTGGTTGTTTTCTTTTGCGAGTAACTTTCATTATAGTCTATTTTCTTTTTAGCCAGTTAAGAGGTATATCGGTTAACTATTTATGCTTAAGAAAACATCACAAAGTGCAGCCATCATTTATTCTTGTCCATGGATCTAACAGTTGGCTGGGGGTTGGGTGACCCATACTAGGCTTAGCTTGGCTTGGATGGCTCTGGCTCTAATAGTAGGTTGAGATGAACTCTGTCCCACATGTCTCTCATCTTTCTTGGAGTGGTGCTTTACTTGGGGTGTATTCCCATCTTAAAGAATGCAAACGTGCAATTGTTAGCCCAACCAGAAAAGCACATTTCAGGTCTTTGCTTACATCTCACCAACTTAATTTTATTGGACAAAGTAAGTCACATAGCTGAGCCCAAAGTCAAGGGGTGGAAACATATACTCTACATTTAGTTGGAGAAACTGCAATTACATGAAAAAAGACTGTGGTTTCAGGGCTGTGTGAAGAATTAGAACCAATAACTATCTACCACAGGATTAGATCAGTGGTTTTCAAATTATGTCCTTATAGCTCTAGAGTTTTTAAAAAGCCTCCTCTACAGGCAGAGTTCCCACTTAACCATAAACCAGAGAATTTATGTGTTCATCTCTTTTATACATAATTCTCAATTTTCCATAGACTGTCATTTTTCAGATTCACTATGGTAAAAATAATATATTTATATTTTAGATAACAAAATCTCTAAAGGTGAAAAATATAAAATATTATGACAGCATCTATAGGTAAGAATGTTTGTATTGTTTGGAACTATGGAATTATCAACAATTGTCATGAAGTGTCTATGGCAATGGACAACTACCTCTCTTCCTGATCAGTTATATAAGGAGTCCCAAAGAATAGTATCACCTCCCTCTTTCAAAAGCTCACTTTGAAAATAGAGTAGGAGTCATAGTACAGAGAAAGCAAAGGGGGGCTTGAATTTCTGCTGAGGCCAGGGATGTAAAACCCGATCAATTAGATGTAGAAGGAAGTTGTAGGAAAGTATAGAGATGAAATGGTATCATTGCTGAGCTCTTTTCTGTATCAATATTATGGTAGAAGTGAATTATGTTAACACAGTTGATAATAACAGACAGTTTTTAGCAGCACTATTTTTGTGTGCTTTTTTGTCAAGTAATTTGTAGGATTATGGCAGAATGGTGCAATAGTACTCCTCTTCTTCCTGAATATGCATCTAAAATACACTCCCAAGCCTCTGTTGCAGTTGGTGCAATGGTGTGATGGATTTCTCATTAATAGATTATAAACAGAACTGATATGTCTCACTTTTGGACCAACACAATTAAATATATGTGTATTTTCAATACATTTGTTTCCCATCCAGCCGCTTAATGCAGCAGAGAATAAGTCCTAGAAGATGAGTGAGCCACACGAAGAAAAGCCTTTTTTTATGACTTAGAACTTCAGTAACAACATACTGAATTTTAGTATTTGAAAATAAATCTTTAGCTGCACTTGGTGGCTCAGCCTGTAATCCCATGCTTTGGGAGGCTGAGGTGAGTGGAATGCCTGAGTCAGGCGGGTTCAAGACCTGCCTGGGCAACTTGGTGAGACCTCATCTCTACAATCAATCAAAAAATTAGCCGGGCATGGTAGCGCGCACCTGTAGTTCCAGCTACTTGGAAGGCTGAGGTGGAGGGATTGCCGGAGTCCAGCAGGTCAAGGCTGCGGTGGCCGGCACTCCAGTCTGGGCGACAGAGTAAGACTCCAACTCAAAAAAAAAAAAAAAAAAGAAATCTTTATTGATTTAAGATACTGAGAATTTTGAATAGTTTTTACAACCATTAAGGTATACTGACCTTCTACACTGTGGGTGGGAGTGTAAACCAGTATAACCTTTGTGGAAAACAGTTTGACGATCGCTAAAAGATTTAAAAATCGACCTCCAATCTCCCTACTGGGAATATACCCGGATGAACTCAAATCACTATGAAAAAGATAACTACACATGCATTTTTATTGCAGCATTATTCACAGTAGCAAAAACATTGACCCAGTCATGCTGGGAAAGAGAACTGGATTTAAAAACTGTGATATATATACCCAATGGAATATAACACAGTCATAAAGAAAGAAAAATTATGAACTTCACAGTAACTTGGATGGACTTAGAGTCTATAGTACTGAGTGATCTATCACACAGAAAGAAAGAACTGGGTAGTACCACATGTTCTCACTCATAAGTGGACCTTGAACAATTATCATAATACTATAAGAAAGGAATTGTCAGTAGTGGGAAACTGCTGGGGGTGGGGAGGGGTGTGGGATTGGCGGCTGAGGGAAACTGCTGTGTGGGGCATATATCATCAACAAGGGTACCTGGATGAGGAACATTTGTATACCTAACCCTGAATTGTACCCCACATCTTTAAAATTAAAAATTAAAATAAAAAAAGATATACTGCCCAAAACAGTGAATCATGCCAAGATTGGATTGCTAATGTAAGTTATACAAAAATATTCAGGAATAGACTTCATGGCTAGGCCATGTTTAATGAAGAACCAATTAATATTGGAGACTTGTGAGCTGAAGAACCTTGATGTTAATTGGCAAAACACTTGATAATACTGATGACTACTTTGAAAGACTAACATTGTAGCTTTGAGCAAGTAACTGTAAAAAAATTATTCGGAAAGAAGAACTGTATTAGTGTGTGTTAAATGATTGCAATTTTGGCAAAGTATTTAAATGAAATAAATGAGTTACAGAACTAATTGATAGATTTGAAATGAAACTGAGCTGAGAGAGATCAGAAGTTCTGGAGTCTGCTAACAAACATCAAGCAGTAAAAGACAGAATTGAAAAAGACTGAACAATGAAGAGTTAGAGACAATTTTCAGTTGCAGACAGCAACTCAGTCATGTGGCGGAGATCAGAATTTTGTTCTATATGGTCTCAAGTTAACGCAGCTAATTTGAGGTAGAGAGGCAGAAAGGGGAAATAAAGCAAGAAATCTGACAAGAATTTCTAGGAAGGAATATAGTTACTGGCACTTGGATTTGATTAGAAGCAAATAGATCCCATGCGTACTAAGCTTTTAAAAAAATTCTCAAAGAAAACTTGGGGTCAGACTAAACAGAGTCTTTAGTTTTTCAAGCTGTGAAACAAGTTTTGAACCCCTGAACTTACTTTGTTAGAAGCAGTCTGCAAAAACTGCACATCCTTCAAGAAGGTACACACTCCAATGCCCACCTCAGGTGTGGTTGTGGAGAATAACTGACAAAGAATAAACTTCCAGAGGTCAGAGAAAAGGACACCAAATAGGCAAATGAATCTCTTCCAGAGAACAGCATCAGAGCCTAATCAAAGCATTAACTTTTGACTGCCAGGGTAAATGGCCTTCATTGGGTGTGGGAGGAGCAAGAAATTTGCTTTTTTTTTATAGGACCAAACAATGATGAGACAAAACTGAACTTATGATGAATACTGTCTATCATGTGGGTAACCTAAGCTTAACATGAGATGCAGTGATTGGATTGATGGTCTCTCCTGGGAAGAGGGGTGTGTGTGTTCTATGTGACGAGAAAGAAAGAGATAATTAATATTACATGGCTAGAATGGTTGACAGTGGCATAAGTTACTAGTGCCCATCACTGAATGTATTTTTCTTCCTTAGACTGTATTTCTCAAATTCCTTTACAGTTAAAAAGAACCACATAACTGAGGCCAAAAGAAAATGAGAAGTAATATGTCATCTCCAGGTTTAGGTGGTTAAGAGTTATTGCGCCATCTCCCTCATTCCTTTTCTCATTGATACCATTAACCGCAGAGAAACATGTTGAATGCATAAGTGATAAGGACCCTGAGACTCTGACTGACTGCATGTAGGAGAGCTCTGCACCTTTAACTACTACTCTCTGCCAGATTAAAAAGGCATAATAATTTTCATTCATTTTTGTGAAGTATATCTTTAACGATATGTGAGAATAATAAGCTTTTATTGTTTAAGGCATTGAGATTCTGGGGGGTTTTGTTACAGCGATTTGCACAAATTGCATAAGTGATATTTAGCGTTTATAACCTACTTAAAAAATTATTTATGCAGCCATTGCTTTGATAAACTCTGGTGTGTCCACATGACTCTTTGAGCTATGGCCGCCATGTTTCCTAGCTTTGGCTCCCTTCCTTACCTTGGAGAGGTGAATCAATCAATCAATCTCTCTCTCGCTCTCTTATTTACTTTCAAGACAAACTATACTTTCCAATCTAAAAGAAAATTATTTTTACATTTTAGGTTGATAAGTGTAAAATTGTGAATGTATTTCAAATATTGGATTTCCTTTTACCAAATTGTTTTGCACTAAATCTATTTGTAGTATAATTTTAGTTGTGTTTGTTTTATTACTTAATTTTTCATTTTTAGTTATTTATGACTTCCTTTCTATGGGTTAATTTCTGCATTCTGGAGTTCCATTTGAGATATCACAGGAACAGTGGGGTTATGTTACTAAAAACTAAATTAATCAAATCTGGGATTCTACTTTTATGTGTAGTGCACAGTAACATTCCACGTGTAATTAGGTAATCTATTTTCCATGGCATCATACTTTTAAAAAAATGCATAATAATTTTCATTCATTTTTTGTGGAGTATATCTTTACCTAAAAAAAAGGAATGCTGAAATGTAAGTAAGAGTGGTTGTTAAATCAGGATGTTATTGCTAAGTACCCTGTGGGCATACAAAAATTATTTTTAATAACAGATGCTCATTGAATTCACAATTGGAATTGAACTCATTGACCATTCTAATGCCTTATCTAGTACAACCTCTTCATTATTCAAATAAGGAAACTGAGCCTTAGAGCAGTGAATTAATTTTCCCAAGTTCACAGAGGTGGAAAATAAGAGCCAGGACTAGGAGCCAGATCTTCTAATGCCTAAACTACTATTTTTTCACCACAACAAATTTCAATGCATCCTATATTATAATTTAGGGAAACTTAGAAATTGGGGATTTTGTGTGTTGTAATGTCTATTTCAAGATAGTATTATAATTTTATTCTAAATTAATAAATATATTTAGTGGAAATCTAATAAAAAGCCCAAGTATAGCATATTTAGAATTTGATAAATTTTGCTGGAAAGATTAAATTGACATCAATTATTAGAAAAATGGTGGGAAAGAAGACTAATGATAGGGTATTTGCCGTACAAGATTTTAAACCTTATCATAAAATTACATAATTAAAATAATGTGGCAATAATACTAGAACAAACATAAGGTCAATGAGATAGAATCAAATAGTCTAAAAACAATCCTGCAAATAAATTTATATATTGCAAGAACAGGTAATATATCAGATGAAACAAAGTCAGTGACGATTGTCCATTTTTCATAAGCAAGTCTGTTCAAATCCTATATGCTCCTTTTTCAGGTGATAGATTACATTGAGGGGGGAGAAAATAACCTTTGCCAAATCTTACATTCAAAACTTTTTTATTTAGAAGCAATTCAAGTTATACTTTTTTATTTTGTTACCAGCTAGAGAAAACTTTAGTTTCACTTAACAGAAAAGTTGAGAATTTTAGTGAGATGTTACCACAGACCTATCATTTCTACTTGTGATAGCGTTTACATGTGAGGGTCAGAATACCTCCTTCCCCACCTTCAAAAAAATCCGTAAGAAATAAAGGACCTGCTTACAAGTCTCTCTATAGGTATAATGAAAATTCTATCTCACAGTAAATACAACAGCCTGGAGAAGTTCATCCCTAATTTGTGCAAATTCTAAGAAAAATGGATAAACCAAGATCATAAGGAAATTAAGAAATAACAGCATAAATATCAATAGTGTTGAGACCATAGACACCAATATCCTATTTACAAAAATAACATAAAAAACAAACTACCTAAAAAAATTACCAATACTGTAGGTTAATATGCAGAATAAAGGTTTAATATGCAAAAACTTTATATAAAATCATCAAGAAAAATAAAAAGCCTTTTAGATGAGTGGAGAAAGGATATAAACAAGAAATTAACAGTTAAATAAATACAAATGTTCTAATATGTTAAAATAGAGAACTTAAATATTAATAAGACTTGTAAAAAACAATTGAAATATGAATTGCAAGCTTTGCAAATGTTGAAACATTTGACCAATTTATCCTCTTTTTGGAATCTATCCCAAAATTAAAAAAAAATTTTTTTTAAAGACTTACATCATAGTATTATTGCTAAACAGAAATTTTAAATTGATTCAGATTGAAATCAACCTGAATTAACCAATGTAGGAGAAATGTTAAATAAATTGCAGTGGATTAGTATGTAATTATTAAAATGAGAATTAGAAAGGTGTTTTAGCAGTCTTTGTTTGGTTGAATAGTACAGGCCACACTAAAATATCTTGAAAATAACACAGTTATAAGTTAAGAAAGTTATATGTCAATATCTCTATTTTGAAAAACCCTGTATACATAAAAAGACTGAAATAAAACATTTGCCAAATAGAAAAGAGTCAGTATTACTATATTATGAGTAGGTAGTAATTTCTTTTCTTTCTTTTTTTTTTTTTTTGAGTTGAAGTCTCACTCTGTCACCCAGACTGGAGTGCAGTGGCCGCTCCCGGCCACCGCAGCCTCGAACTGCTGGGCTCCGGCTATCCTTCCGCCTCAGCCTTCCAAGCAGCCAGACTACAGGCATGTGCTACCACGCCCGTTAATTTTTTTTGATTGATTGTAGAGATGAGGTCTCGCGTGCCCAGGCAGGTCTCGAACCCGCGGGCTCGGGGAATCCACTCACCTCAGCCTCCCAAGGCGCGGGATTACTGGCTGAGTCACCAAGCCCAGCTAGTAATTTCTTTTATATACTTTTTTAAATTTTCAAAATTTGCATTTAATACTTCAACAATCAGAAAACTTTAGTATGTGTGCCCCCCAACAACTCTACACATAAATATTGTTAAGAGAGTTCAAAGTTGCTCCACTAAATAAAGATTGCATGAACCTATATTCTACCAGTCTTTCTATGTTTAAAATTATTATGGAAATACTGCAAAATTTTATAACTGATTTTTCTACTGCCATGTTTCTAAAATCTTTGTTAGATTAAACCAAAGATTGTTTTAATAATTAAAACCTATCTTCTTCTTTTTTAGTTGAGCATTCATTAAAATAGTGTTAATCACATCTTCCTTACAGAAATATAAAATTTAAATATTTTACTTTGTGTCAAACTACGTATCTTAGAATAGACAGTATTTTAATACCCTGTGGTATTATACAAATCCAGTTATAGTCGCAAAGATCTGTCTATTTAATCTGTATTGTTCCTTTTAATCTTTATTAAATTGTTTCAAAGGAGTTAAAACAGCTATATCCACATCATACTGCTCTTCCAATGTTTTCAGGTTGGAAAATTTATGTGCAAAACCTCTAAGTTGCATTAACAATCTGCAAAGAAAATTCTCTTGTAGTGTGGAAAATTATTGCATAGCTAAGAAGAGACAAATAATTTTTCAAATTGATATTTACAGAACTTTTAAAAACCAGTATACCTTTAGTATTATTTCTAAGACTTCTTGGATATTTGAAATGATAAGAATTCAAAAGTTTAGAATAATTCATAGCTAAGTATAATCTCAAGGGCAGCTATCTTTTATAAGATATAATAAGGTTATTAAGATCATTTATATAAATTGAAGTATTAAAAACTGTATGCCACGGAAAAAATAATTTTTTGAGATATCTGTTACTCTGATGAATTTAAAAAGGTGTTTTCTCTTGCTGAGTTAAACAGAAGCAATATCTGTTCTTAATTGCAAGACTTCACATAGCATTTAATAAGCTAATATGCATCCTAAATCTTACTCAAACACATTATTCTCAGGCCAAACTCCAGTTTTTAATAATTGCCTCAATATCGTATCTCTTAAAAAACAATTCAGGAAATGCTTGGCAATTCTTTTACTATCGCTTTTGACATGAGAATTTTCTTTTTTCTAAATCTATAACTTTTCTTTACAATATGACCGAAAGTGACTTGAGTTAGAGATCATCTACTCTCCCTTCTCCCCCGACAATGACTATAAAATTGTCTCCTAAGTTTTGTCTCCGAAGATCAGTCATACATGTTGGCTGTTTTTTATTGAGAGAGTAAGTGGGCAAATGAGAAAGAGCAAAATAGATGCCTGGTTTGTCTCACAGAGATGGAAACAGCTTTCAGAATACATCCATAACTACACCGGATGGCAAACTGGATGATCATTTAGAATAAAAACAGCTCAGGAGAACCAAGGTGTCCCACAGCACATGTCAGCCTCCCCTCCCTACCTTAGTGTTCCACATGATGCCAACTCAGTCATTCTCTCTACATCTGTAGCTCCTGCTGTCACTTGCAAACTGACCCTCATTATTCTCCCCTCTACTGAGGCATTTTCTTAGCCCTAAGTTCTGCAACCCCATAGTTTCTGCTTACTGCTTCCTTTCTGTGGATCTCTCAGCAACTTTACCCCCCTATTGTCTTCAGCCTCCCTTTGAATGTTCCATTCAAACTTCACAAAAGAGATGAAAATCTGATTGGGTCTGCCAGTCTCATCCATTTTTAGGCAGCCCAGTTGGTAAAAGTGCTCTCTCCAGGACAACGTACACTCCGCTGGCCAGACTCTATGTGAGTGCCTTTGTGTCTGGTACACATTCTGGGACCAATTGTATGTGGTAAGAGTGGTGACATCACCTGCATAAGGAACCCCTCTGAGGGAATGAAAGAGTAGCAAGCACCTCGGACCAAGGACTCTCCAAGGAAAACCAAGAAACTGGATGATAAATCAGGATGTCCCCTTTCAGTATTGTTTACATCTTCTTTTATACTGTGTTTATATACTTTAATCCCTAAAAATTTTACATTTTTATTTGCATACTTTTTTCTGGCAAACTAAAAAATGTTCCTGCTTAAATTTATACAGAATATTGATAAACTCCTAAAGGAAGAATAAGCACAGTAGATGATACCCTTATTGAAATATCAGTAAAAAGTGTAAAACTAATTTGAGACATCTACTGTAACAGAAATTAAAGACATCTCTAAGGAGGATCCAGTTTAGTGAACAAAGGTGAGCCATGAAATTGAATAACCAACCAGTTGCTTGAAATAATGCATTAATTAGTTATTATTAATAAGGCAGGAAGTGTAATTCCTCCAGTAGTATTTTTGTTGCTATGAACCGGAGATGTAGAAAGCTACATCTGGGACTCAGTTAGGACAATCATTTCTTTCATTAAACATTACAGAAGAGTCAACCAGAGATGTTGAGGCTGAGAAGATGCATTACCCTCCAACTCAGGACGTCAATAAGACATATGCACTGAAATGGGTTGGGGACTATCTAAGGCCAAGAAAATGACAAGCAGAGAATGTAAAAAGCCTTGTGCTCTGTCATCAATAGTTTGAATGCTCGAGAGAGGTCAAGACCCATAAGATTAGCCCCTTCTTCTGTCACGCAAAAATTGAAAGGCTAGTTTAAACCGTGCTTTTATAATAGTGCTATAAAGTAAGGTCATTCTTCCATGTATGCCAATAAGAACATTCACATCTGCAGCAATTTGTGATATGGTAAGCCATAAAAGCAAAAGAAAGACCACTTGGTCATACATATTCTTAGGGAACCCGAGTGACCAGAATCAATGAAATAAGAAAGTCACTTAGTGAGCAAGAACACATCTTGAAAAAGTGGCCCTGGCACAGGAATTGTGTTAATTGAGTTACTGCTCCAGCTCAATTTATACCACTGGTGGTAACATTTCCTCTGAGGGTGCTGGTGATCAATAACACAACTGACAATGGTAAGCAAAAGAAGTACTTTTCTTCCAGGGACATTAGTGAGATGCCTCTGTGGTTTTGGTTTTAATCTCCATTTCATATAAAATCCCAAAATTCTACACCATCTCTCCCTTTAACGACTGCATGTTATATGGACCCATATGTCAATTTAAGAAGAGAAGATTCCCATCAGTCTACCATCTTCACCAAAGTGAATCAAATTAATGTTCACAGGTAATGCAAAATAAAGGTTAATGCAATTCTAAATAATTACAAATCCCTTTTTAACAAAACGATTAAACTATTTTTATAGCAACCAATGGAGGAATCTACTTGGATATTTCCCAAAATATGTAATTTTTTAAAATATGAGACTTATTTGAAATTATACTACTTATGTGACAAATTTGACAGACTTTCAGTGCTTAAACTAACTAGTATATTAATACTAAAACTTCTTCCTCCTTTTTTTTTTTTTTTGAGTTGGAGTCTCACTCTGTCGCCCAGACTGGAGTGCAGTGGCCGCTCCCGGCCACCGCAGCCTCGACCTGCTGGACTCCGGCGATCCTTCCGCCTCAGCCTTCCGAGTAGCTGGAACTACAGGTGTGCGCTACCACGCCCGGCTAATTTTTTGATTTATTGTAGCGATGAGGTCTCACTGCCCAAGCGGGTCTCGAACCCGCGGGCTCAGGCAATCCACTCACCTCAGCCTCCCAAAGGCGCAGGATTACAGGCTGAGTCACCGGGCCCGGCTAATACTAAAACTTCTTACACATATGCCTAGAAGGAAAGACACAAAATGTTCTTTCAAGGGCTGAGGAGTCTTCCACACACTTATTTAAGACATAAAGTATGTTTGGTAACTAACTTTGGCTTAAGACAATTATTCTGAAATGGCTTCAACACAAGGAATGCTGAGAGATCTTTTAGTAGCCTAGTAAGTTATTGCACTCATTACATCTGATCATAGTAAAAATGAGTAACGTCTGTAAAGGAAGCAAAAAGGTGACATAGTCCTTGTTTTCCAGATGACTCTCTATAAAGTGAACTGGGTGGCTTCTGCATAATCTAAGCTCAACAGGTATGAAGAGTACAAAACAAGCAAAAACAAGCAGCATTGTGCCCTGGGATAACATTCTTTAAAGAAAGTCAAAGCTGTTCTGAATGAATTGTAAAGAAAAAAAATTTCTTTTTCCAGTGATCAGAACAGAGAGAGGGTTGTGGTTCACTGGTTCTGTCTCAAAGGACTCAGGAAACTGGCGGGGGCAACCACTTTCCACACACCACAGGCCCCATGGAAACTCGGCAGATAAAGAAAAATCCCCAGGACTAGTGACTGGTCAATTACGAATTGCATTTCAACTGTCTCTACAGTTGCCAGAGAAACCAACTTGGGAACTGTGGTACCTTTTGAGACATGGCTAAAGACTGGTCTTGGCTGTTTAGAATACAGTGCTAAGAACAGTGTTTGATCCATGTGCTGAACAGTGCAATGCAGACAATTTCTTGCACTTACCAACTGTTTGATCAGTAAAAAGCGGTACAGAAGTATGTGGTCATGTCAGCACACCATGGTTCTCCAGACCACAACTGACTTATCTGGTATTAAACTGAAAAACAGATACTTCAGAGACACGAATCTGCCACATTTCAAGGATATGACATCCGTTGAGAACAAAAACGTGAAAACAAAACAATTCCATAAAGCAAGTAAACACCTTGACAAATATGAAGGCTTTCAATCATGTCAAACGGTTTTAAAAATGTCCACTTTGCCATCCCTCTCCAGATACTTAACGTTTCCTAACACAAGCATAGAATAAATACAGAAGAGAAATCAATACTCTGCACATTCAAATTGTTTAGGCTGCCACTGCAATCAAACTTTCTTCTTTTTCTTTGCAAGAGCTCAGAGGCAGTCTCTCAGTTCAAGGATGAAACATTTTCACTGCTCCTTCTCTAAATATAAATATAGATATCAGAAACATTAATTTCCTGAAAATTTAGCAGAAGAATTGTTTTTAGCTGTGTTTCAGCACAGTTTTCTCTGGCTAGATTAACTGATTCTTTTACAAATGGCCTTGTCAGTAAAGCCCCTTATAATTGATAACTTTTTTTTAATACTTAGTAATTGGTAAAGCAGACCCTTTTTCATGATTTGGATAGAAATAAAAAAATGATTATTTTCCTTGAACTCTAATACTCATGAAAGCTGTTAAATTAGTTGCCGTGAAGACTGGAAACTTCCGTTTAGCCACAAAGTCCACAGAGCAGAAAATCTCTCTTTACAAGTCCTGGAAATGATAATGAAGACATTGTTGTCTCCAAGTCCAACTAAGGGAGTCAGGATGGTTTTAACGGATTCGGTTCGGGCAATAGTTCAGCATTTATTTAGAGGAAACACGCATGTCTAGTTGAGGACCATCCATTAACTTATTTCCAAAAGATTTTCTATTTATCGTCTGTTACTAACTAATCTTCTGAAAAGACTGAGGCCTCCTCCTCCAACCTGCTTCCCAAGTCACTATTTTCCACATTATTTGCTTCTGCGATACTTTAAAAGATTTTGTTAAAATCAAAATATCTATCTCTGATAATCAGTGATTCTGAGCGTGGTATTCAGGATCTTTATCCTCTGGCATCCTCACAGTTATTGGACTATTCCCTCCTAGAATGTTCATGAACTCAGTGGCTTGCTCCACAAGGCTAGAAATTCAGAAGACTATAGTCATGGTTAGATGACTCAAAATGGTTATTCTTTTGAAAAACAATTTCTTAATGTTTACTGATTTCTAATATATGCCAATGGGAAATCTGGAAATGTTAGGAATTTGACTTTTTATGGATAAAAAATTCCAAATTTAACTCTTTAAAAAAATTAAACTAAATTCCTGGAAGAATTTAATTGTTACCTTTTGCTACCAAATAACTAAGACAATTTTCCTTTGGGTGATTTAAAAAAAAAAAACAACATTTTTTCCAAATATTAATTATTTTGAAGTAATAGTTCATAAAATACTATTTTAGCAAGCTTATGAGTATAATGGGAAACAAACTAGTTACACTATTTCTATAATCAATAACTCTTTTTTTGTACTTCTAGGGTAATTTGTGGCATATGAAATTTGAAGGTCATAAAACACAATATTCCAGTATTCATGAAAAATATAATACTTTTGCTTACACCTTCATTAAGTTAAAAAGTTTGAATGGTTTAATTTTCCTTTAAAATATTCTTTACTGGAAACTATTTTTCTTGCCAGAAAAACATATAAGATTTGTTTTTTGATTAAGCCTTTTGGAATGGGCCCATTACTGTACAGCCAGCCAGAATTCTCCAAGAAAATTCAATGTAATTGGAGAACATTTGTTGAATTGCTTGACTCTGGTGTTCAACTATATTCACATGATGCTTTCCAATACACATGTCAAGGCACTAGATGTCAGAGATCATTTTTATTTAATTATTTTAACCACTTTTTGTTTCTTTAGGCATGGTAATCTGCCCCTCCCCTGCTACATGTAGTAAGATCTTGTATGAATGTTGCAGGGAGAATGCTAATAATAACAATAGAAGATCAAAACGAGAGCATTTGGTATAATAAATATTGAAAAGGCACACAGAGGAGCCACACTCTTACCCTCAACTGGTCCTACTTCGGTGGGGTGTGGGAGGGGGAAGACAGCCTCTTTCTTCCTGGGGCACGCATGCTTTTCTTGCAGAATATAAATTATTAGGAAACATTTAAAATGTGGCTAAGACAAAGACCATTTGGTTACAGCCCATAACCATCTTTTTGAAACTAAGCATTTCAAGGGTACCGAAAGCATAAGTAAAGTATCTGAGCAAGTGAAAAATGTGGAGCTTAGTGAAGTTAAACCCAAAGAGACCAAGTCTGAAGAGACTCTGGATGAGGGTCTACCAAAATATACAAAATCTGTTTTCAAAAAGGGAGATAAAACCAACTTTCCCCAAAAGGGAGATGCTGTTCACTGCTGGTCTACAGGAACACTACAGGACAGGACTGTTTCTATTACTAATATTCAAATGAATTCAAAAACAAAAATACCAAGTCTTTAATTTATAAGATTGGAGTAGGAAAAGTTATCAGAGTATGGGATAAAGCACTCTTGACTATGAGTAAAGGAGAAAAGATTCCATTGGAGATTGAACCAGAATGAGATTATGGAAAGAAAGGACAGCCTGATGCCAAAATTCCACAAAATGCAAAACTCATTTTTGCAGTGGAATACGTGAATATTGATTAAAACAGTAGTGCTTCAGCTCCAAAGACATCAGCAACAGATAAAATTTGGCCTTGAAGAAACTTATGTAACTGATCAGAGCTTGTTATTATTGTAAGGAAAGAATCAACTGGAAAACTGAAAGAGTTAAGTTGAAATGTGTTTACTTGATCCCAACATTTGAGAAGTGTAATCAGTTGCAAATCTCTGAAGTCCAAAATATTTTGCTATAACTGTGTAAAATATTGGTCACAGACAACTTTTTCCTTTTACCTCATGTTGTAATATAAAAGGTTCAATAAAAAACAAAAAAGGCACAAATATTAAAATCTAGAATCGTCACTCTCTCCTTAGTTTGACAATACTGGAGAAAGAAGAATTTTCCCTTTTTTCTATTTTTACTCAGGCTAATATTATATACTTTAAATATCAAAATTTTTATTTTCTTATGACAATAGTATAAGATGCATTCTAGTTAAGCAATGGGAAGTACAGCTGGAGAAGCAGACAGCAGCTAGGTTACCAGGTTAAGGAGATTTATATCACATTGTGTTAGCAGTCATGAAATATTGGGTATGAAGGTGATATACCTGTGTTTTCATTTAGAAATGTAATTTCAATTCAATGTGGAAATTGGGTTAAATGTAGAGGCAGAAGGAGGTAGAAGCTCTCTTACTAGAAAAAATGATAGCCTAGACCATAGATTGTAGATTATAATAATTGACTATAAGAATCTAGGCAAGATCACTAATCATCAGAGGAATGCAAATCAAAACCACATGAGATACTACCTCATCCCACTAAGAATGACCACCATAATAAAACAAACAACAACAGATGCTGGTGAGGATGTGGAGAAAAAGGAACCCGTCTACACTGGTGGGAATGCAAACTAGTGCAACCTCTTTGGAAGACAGTGTGGCAATTTCTGAAAGAACTAGAAATTGACCTTCCATATGACCCTGCAATCCTTCTATTGGGAATATACCCAGAGGAACTCAAATCATTCTACATAAAAGATACCTACACACATATGTTGTTGCAGCTCTATTCACAATAGCAAAAACATGGAAGCAACCATGCTGCCCATCGAAGTTGGACTGGATTAAAAAAATGTGGTACATATACACAATGGAATATTGTGCAGCCATAAAGGACAAACATATGGACTTTGCAGCAACTCTGATGGATTTAGAGTCTATCATACTCAGTGACCTATCACAAAAATAAAGAACAGAGTACAATATGTTCTCACTCATAAATGGACCTTGACCAATTATCATAATATTATAAGAAAGGGATTGGCAGTAGTGGGAAACTGCCAGGAGGGGGGGGTGGGATTGGCAGTTGAGGGAAACTGCCAGGGGAGGGAGGGACACATCTCATCAACAAGGGTGCCTGCATAATGAATATTTGTATACCCTGAATTGTACCCCACATTTTTAAAATTAAAGAAAAGAATCTAGGCAAGAGAAAAATAAAGGCCTAAAATAAAGAATAAGATATGGAGAGTTCCAGTGTTTAGATATAGCTGAGAAGAGTTACCAGACATGATGACCCATTGAAGTAGGGTGAAAGGCGGATTCAGGATAATTTCAGGCTTTGACTTGGGTAACTGAGTAAATAAGAATGCCATAAAGCAAGGTGAAGAAACAGCCCAAAAAGCACTCAGTTGGGGAAGACAGTAGACACTGTCATGGAGGTTTCAGTATGAAGTACTAGTGGGATATCCAGACAGCCAGTAAAACACATTGAACAGAATCTTCCTTCCTCATGAAGGAGCAGGCACAATATTAGGGGATGCTTCACTAAAATATCTTGCCATGAGAGTTCAGTGTCCTTTTAGCTCAGTGCTGGCACAAAACATTACCTCAAAAGGTGTGCATTCATTTTAAAAAATGAATGAATGCATAAATGAATGGATGTGTTCAGCTTGACATCTTCCACATTGATTGCAATTGTTTCTGCTGTCTGTAACTCCCACTAGACTGAATTTCTTGAGAAGACATTCTTATATCTCTAGAATCTAACATGTGACAAGTGAACAGAAAACATTCAGTTAGTACATGTTTGTTGACAGAGTGAATTAATTAATTAATTACTTTAGGAGTTAATCAGTCAGATTGTCTCAGGGTTTACTATTTTGGGGGGAATAGGCAAGCCAGTTTAGGAAAGACTAACTCTTTCCAATTCCTGTAGTAATGTATTAGTTTTCTAGGGCTACCACAACAAAGTACCACAAAATAGATAGATTCAAAAACAGAAATTTATCTTCTCAAAATTTTGTATACTAGAAGTCTGAGATATAGGTGTCAGTAGGGTTAATTTCTTCTGAATTCTCTCTTCTTAGATAATCTGTGCCTTCACCTGGTATTTCCTCTGCACATGTCTGGGTCCAAATTTTCTTTTCTCATAGGACACCAGTCATATTGGATTGGGGCCAAAACTAAGACCTCATTTTTACGTATTTGTCTTTTTAAGACTCTATCTCCACAGTCATATTCTGAAGTAGTGGGTTAGGACTTCAATATACAAATTTTCGGGAGACACAATTCAGTCCATAACAGGCACCATTCATAACTCTTGGAATCTATGACCTCTCCAGAAGTTAAGGGCATCTAAAGTGTATGACTTCATCAGATGTTACCAAGCAACCTGATCTGTAATTACCTTAATGCTTACATCCTTAAAATTCCCTAGTTCCTTGGTATTTTATCTGTATATTATTCAACTGGAAAATAAGTGATATTTCATTCAAGGTTACTATGTGAATTTCTAGATACTTTTGAAGACAAATTTACAGTGTGCAAATATGCAAAATGAATATTGTGAGGAATGTAGTTTCTAATATTTTAGAGAATCAAAAATAACATGAGAATGCACGGATTTTTCAGAGTCAATCTAATTATCAGACTTGTTTCCTCTTTTGCACCTCATAAGTGAAAGAACTCATTTTACAAACAAACAAATAAACACAAAATCAGAACAATTAGGACAAAGGAAAAGCAGGAGGGGAAGAGGAAAATCAGCCTTAGTACATTTGGAAAGCAGGTAGCTAAAGAAGGGATATGACAGAATGGGTGACCTTTTTTTCCCTTCACTACTCACACTATTTACCACTTGCATTGGGAACACTGTTCCACTTCTTAACACAGGAAATTTGTGAGGCTCAAGACAGTTATGAAATTAAATTTAATCTCTAATTTCTTAGGTCCTATTTTGTTTTTAGATGTGGAGGAGTCTTCTCTTTTTCCTCAAATGATGCAGTGTAAACTCTTAGAACTTAGAGTTTTTCCTGTTAAAGAAACCACCTTAATGTAACTTGCAGATTCCTTATATCTCTTTAATGAAGACCTCAAAGTTAATTTTTCATTAATGTAAGGGTTTTTTTTTCCATCTAATTTTACCAATAATGTAAGCTTTGGGAGAAGAGAATAAGTTTAACCTGCTCATTGGGCCAACCTAAAATTCTTTTCTCTCAAATCTTACCCGTTTTACATAAACTACGTTTCTTGTAGCAGTAGGATAGATCTAAAATCAGCATGTATGTCAAATAGGAGAATATTCACGTAGAGTAATTTATACAGGGAGCCAATTTAAACACCTCATTTAAATTTTATGGAAATGGTCGTGCTTGTCCAGCAACTGACTATGGAATAAAGTTAGAAGGAGCTTGTTGCCTGGACCCTAATTTTCTACCTCTCTTTGACACTGTCTAAAGTCTAGCCTCCAGCACTCCCCTATCCAAACAACACAAAACAAAAAAATTGTCAAACTTAGGTAACTCCTTCAAGCTAGTACATTTCCCTTGCAAGCTTACTGCCATTCGCTAAGACAGAAATGGTCTAATTCACATTCAAGTCAACTTATAGGCTGCTAGACAGGGAGGTGCACATTGTTGCTTCCTATTCATATTCACTGTCTGTTAGAAGTACAGGCTGCTGAGTGCACAGAGCCTAATCAACAGTTATAAGTTGGACACCAAAGCTCTGATCAGAACTTTTTAAAAAGCATACTTTATTTCTGTTTATCTTAGACTTTAACTGACTCTAAAAATTCTAAGTCAAATTGAAGCAGTAGAGAAAAAAAAGCCTTGAGGTTCATTTAGTCCTTTCAGTATACAAATTCCATAGTTGATTTTTAGCTTAAAAATAACTGATGATTTTTCTCTTTTCATCTTTAAATTTATCATATTTGCATCGTTCTTTGGGCTGGCCTTTTGAAATCTTTAAAAAATGGTAAAACTTAAAGTCTTCTTAATAACGGACTTTTATAAAGTAGAAGACTATCTGTGCTCTTCCTTATCCTGAAGAACAGTGGCATGGAATAAAAAAGGCAGACAACTGACATTTGACTGCTAGGAAAATGGACTCATTGGGAAGTATCTCTGACTTTTGAAATGCAATCAAGTATGCCACTCAATGCTGAATTTGAAAACAGCAACCAGATGTTTTAATAAGGAAGTCTTTATGTTCTGATGACCATAGCATTAAGACTTGTTTGTACTTGGTCTTCCTTGCAATACTTTCACAGTTTATCTTATTAAATGGTTGGGCCACCTTTAACTTTACACCCATTTTCTTCAGACCACAGTGTTTGATCATAGATTTATAGATCATTTAACACAGGCGACAGCTATTTTACCAACAGCCTTGCTGTCATTAAGCAGCAGCTACTGTCAAAAGTTCAGGAACAGACCCAGCAGGATGACGAAAAGAATCAAGACACAGTGCCTACCCAACTGTCACAACAACAGGAAGAAGCATCTGGTGCCCAGAACAGTCAGCAGAAAGGGCAACAGCCATGGTGGGCCTGCTTTTCTAGACTTTTTGGAGTAGCTGCCCCCACTTCCCGATTCTATCTCAAGAGACAAGTCAAGGAACCCTATAAAATTCCACAGAAAACAACTTAGAAATGTATTTTGTCAGAAGCAGCCCCGAGGAGTCAGCAATCTCAATATCAGAGGAGGTTTTTCTGAAAATTGAGAAAAAAATTCTTCATGAATATAGACTGAGAAAAAAATTTTTGTTTACCTTGCAAAAAGAGAAGTTGACCTTAAAAACATATATCTTTTTTTCCTTATAATTTGTATTCACACTGGAAATGAGAAAATCTCTTTTGCTACATATTCATTTATTATCTCTTGTTACATATTCATGCATTACTTCCATCATCTCTTATTATAGCTATTAGTTCATCTTCAACACAGGTTTCTACAGTAGTGATGAGAATGCATACAAAGTGTCTTGAATGGAACCCAGAATAAAAGATACCTTTGATAAGTGGAAACATTTTGATATTGTAAAGAACAAGGAATAAAGTCTCATAAACTTGAGTTAAGTGATACTTTATTGGGAAGTGCCAAACTTCCTGGCAATATATTAGGTATAACTACCAAATAAATAGATTGGACTCCTAGAATTTGTTTATGAGTCAGTTAGAATAGATTATTTCACAAAATGTTATGAGTGATGATAAAGGATCCAGCCCAGCCCACAAAATCATTATTTTTGTGAATTTGACATAGGTTGATCTTTCAGTCATGGACAGAAATAAATTCTGCTTTAAAGATACCATATATTTTAAAATATCACTGAATAGATAAATATTTTTGTTAATATCATGTACCTTTAATAGTAATTCTTGAATAAAGCAGCAAATTTAATTAAAGACAAAAGTCTTCTGTGAAAAATTTACAAAAAAATACATTTAAGAACTTTAGGGGTAGATTACAATTTTTTTCTACTTTAATGATAACTAATTATTCTCCTAGTCTTGTGTATTTCTTTTCCTTTGATTGGAACTTGCATTTTTGTTCTCACAAAAAAAGAAATGAGTCATTTAAGAAAGATAATGAAGAGTAGTATCTTGACTGCAAATAAGAACCATGTCTTATTTAATTTCTTAATCCTAGTGTCATCCTACACCTGACGATACACATATGTATAGCTTATTATATATTAAATCTATTAAATATTTATTATAGATGTGTATATTTTTTATAAGTGTTTGTATGTATTTCAGAGAAGAAGATATACCTCTATATACATGTACATATATATTTGGTATTTGGTGATGAGCCCTTAGTAAAATAATGAGTTAAAAAATGAGGAAAGAAAAGAATGGAGTGAAAGCTGATAAGCAGGCAAAAACAATAGAGAAGAAAGATATGCTTATAATATGAGTTTTCAACTGGAAAGACTGAGAAAAACAGAAGAAAGAAGTGTTAAGGAATTATTCTTGAGTCAGGGAACCATATACTAAACAACAGATTTTGCCACAGGCTCTTGGCAGTTTAGCAGTTCTATCAGTTATGATAATTTACAACTGTAAGTAACTCTATGCCCACCTTACATTGACTTAAACTCTTGCTTCTTAAACTTTAATGTGCTTACAAATCACCTGGATATCTTGCAAAAGTCCTATTTAGTAGTTCTGGGATGGGTGAATTCGAATACAGTTTGTTACATTTCCTACAACTCCTATGTGATGCAGATGACTACATTTTGGATAACAAGAGTTTGAGACATATTGTATTACTTAAATGATCCTTAGTATTTATTTATTTAGCATTTAATATTCAGCATTTATTACTGACTGGAAGAAATGTGTGAAGTCAGAATATTTCATGGCTAGTTCATGACCTCAATGCTATCATCAAGTAACCAGAGATTTTTCATCCTTCTGCTTTAATATCATAGCATGTTTTAGACATATATTACCTCATGCTAAGACTGCTTCAGCTCAAATCATCACATCCTCACACAGTCTCATTCAAAGGCAGGAATCAGAATGACATAAAAGAGAACATTACATTAGTTTCACTATTTTTATCAGAAAAGAAAACTTATTTTAGCAGATTCACAGCATTTTTTCCCTAACACCCAGATTTCCCTAACTGGCCAGTCCTGACACAAAGAAGTTGGAAATAAAAGTAGTTAGATTTCAGTCTCTGCAGTGAACAGGATACAAGGGTGAAGAGGATTGAGGTTGGCTATTAGGTAGTCAATAAACAAGTCATCTGTAGGATCTTTTGTATGATTGCCCTCTGGATAGGGTAGATGATCCCCCTCTGAATGGAGGAAAGGAAGGAAGAAAGAAAGCATCAACTAACTGATTTATTAACCAACTTTCATTACTTCATTCTTCATATTTCAAGAAATGTTGCTTACTTCAGGAAGAAGGTGGCTGAGATTTAAAATCATCTATTTTAAATTGCATTATTTAATGCAGTATAGGTTTAAATGAGGTTTATTTAAAATAAATGGGATATTTTTGACTTTTAACTATTAGATATGTATTTCTCTTTCTTAGCCTTCCAATGTATTTTACTAGCATACTCATTTGGCACAGCAGTACATCAGGAATATAAGCTCTTCAATAGCTTATTTGTTCACAAAACACATAACAAAAATTGAAATCAAAGACATAGTGATAATGTACAGTTGTTGAAATAAATAGAACAGATGGTTAGAACAAATCACTTGCGGTGTCAAATGACTTCAACTCTTTAGGTATTTGAGGGAAATATACAATACTGCAAATGTTTCAAATAATCTATTTAATGTTGTGTTCAATAATTTATTATCACAAAAGGGAAACTCCAAAGAGAATAACTTTATACAAGATTGATATCTTACAAAAAGAAGTACAAATATAGAATATAAATGCTCTAAAAAAAAGTAGCAAAAACTTCACATCATAGCAAAGTTTGATTTTTCACACAAATAGTTGATTTAACATCTTTCTTTGAACTAATTTTATTTAAGAATTTTAAAATCTTTTAGCAGCTAAATATGTATGCAAGTAGAAGTTGTCATTGAAAGCAGATCCTCTCAAAGTGGTAGAATCAACATAGATATGTTCTGATCTTTTCTAAATTTTGCAGGTCAATAAATCCTCTTTACTAATTGATGGGATTCTAAGAGATTGACTTATAAGTTAGTGTTGTAAAAAGAAGAATGTTGATTTATATATTTTTATGGACAATTTTAAATTTCCAATAACTGAAATGTTCATTACTGCAATATAGGTTACAGTCAAGACAGATATAGTGGTTGATTAAACTAGAATAAAAACAAAGGTATTTAATTTTTATGGACACTAGAATTTTGCTTATGGCCAAACCTGATAAATTATCTATATACTTTAATATAAAACATTTATCTGCCAAAAACATACTTGTGTCACCTAATGTAAGCACCACAGAACAAAAACTAAAAATGTGTTTTACTTGGCTACCATATTCTGTCATCAGAGTATAAGTTAAGGTAGACTAGTTTATAATGTAATGACAAACAAATCCAAAATCTCAGTTGACAACTATAGCAAAGTTTATTTTGCATTAATGTTATACAACCATCTCTGCTTGGCCAAGGGTTCAGCTCATTGTAGGCACTTGGAACTAGTTTGATGAAGACTTCATTAACCATTTTTCTAGGAAAGCAGAAACAGGGGGAAAAAAAGGAAGCATGGCAAACCATTCGCTGACTCTTAAGACTACTCTGAATGGAAACTATGCCAATTTTTACTGGGAGTAATGTACACTGAAAAGAGTTAGAGCAAAGTTACCAAGGTTATCTTACTTCTGACATCAATTGAAAGTATAAGGCATTTCCAAATCCATTCTTACTTCCAATAATTTGCTCTAAGTACTCAGAGAATTCATGGAGAATTAATCTACTCATGGCAATGGTTTATTACAGAAAAAATACAAATCAGAACCAAAGAAATATTTGTATTGGGTAGAGTCAAGGAAGGTTCCAAACTCAAAGCCTCTGTTGGCCTCAGGACACACTATCTTTCCAGCATTTATTAGTGATAGTATGTATAAAGTATTGCCAACTCGGGAAGCTCAACCAAGCTTTGGTGTACAGAATTTTTATTGGTACCTCATTGTGAGGGCATGATTGATTAATTGCCCATGTGGTTGAACTCAATTTCTAGCATTCCCCTCATGAGAAGGCAGTCTGATATCACATGGTCTGAGAGTCTTATAGTTTTATTTGAGCATGAAATATCAAGTGGAGTCCAAGTGACCCATCATAAATAATAAACTCCTACCACTGACAGAATTGCAAAAATTTAGACATTTCTCCCTAGAAGTCAAGGGAAAGACCAGATATATCTTTAGGCAAGGCCAAATTCTTTACTGCACATTTTAATTTGTATTCATTGGCCAAAGTGAGTTGCAGGATCATACTTGAACTCAACATGGAAAAGCCTAAGTTTCCAACAGGAAGAGAATACATTTTAGTGAATAGCAGTAATGCGAATATGACTTTAGTGACATAACCGCTCTTTAGTTAAGGTAGCTTTTATTAGTCACATTTTGACATAAATTAATTTATAAGTCCTGAGGATATAGTTTTTTGTTTGTTTTTTTTTTTTTTCATTAATCAGTATTTTTTATTATGGTTTTGTGGGGTACAGTT